>NC_028450.1:29790463-29909791 GCF_000263155.2 Setaria italica | reverse complement strand
AAGTGAAAAAAAAAGGAGCTAAATTTATTAGGAGGAGTTCTGCACGCCATAGTCTACCTTTAATGTACCAACATAATTTTCTTGTAAGCCCGAAACAGGCTTAGCAACTTAGAATTTACTACTATAGTATACTCATTTATTAGAATCAACTACCTCAGGCCCCAGGAATCGTTCATATCCAATGTCGCATGTGTATTTTGCTCCAGTTTTTGGTTTGATGCCAGTCCAATGTTTAATGTACTTTGAGGGCTCTCTGTCGTGCTTATTGAATTCCTGAAATAACAAGGTGGGTTATGAATATTCTCCTTTGGGCCATCTCTCCCATTAAAAACTCCATGGAGGGAAGTGGATGGCACTGAGACATATTTAAGGAAAACAATCACCAGTGGAATATATAACAAAAAAATGTGTAGAACATTGTTACTCATTCAGATCCCAGTCAGTGAAGGTGTAAAAGAGAACCTCCATCTAATCATCACCCATCTTCTTCAAAATCAAAATATAGATCTTCACCAAATAACATAAGAAGGCAGTTAATGGAATTAATACCTTCACAATGTCTGAAGAAGTATAGCAGTACATTTCTTTAAGCCTCCTTGCTACATCAAAAGATTCTTCAGGTGGAATGTTCTCACCCCTTTCCTGGATGCAAGAATAGGAGGATCAATGACTTATGCATATGCTGCAGTTGTTCCGTATCATTTTCTACAAGATGATCATATCAAGCTATCTAAGAAACAGATTTTGTGCACCCTTTGCATATATATCAAATTTAAGTCATTTCACCATGCAGTTTAAACGTAAAAAGGTTTCTTCAGTCATTTCACCCATCTACTTGGAAAGGCCTAGCTGTTATCTTCATTAGAATTTAGAAACCTACAGTTATGACTTATAACGCTCAAAGAATCTACAAGGTATTCGCAAAAATCACATCTTGGACCAAGTTTGAGATAATCTACTAGATTTATGCAATATCACAAAAATAAGAACATATAATTATATTATGTGCTGCAGCTATCCACCTCAAAAAAATTTAAGTGAATTTTAGTGTGTGATACTATACATTGTCACATGAGGAACGGACACATGTAATAGACACGTTTCCTCCAAATCAAGCTAGATTTACATATTGCAGTTGCTCTAGAAAAGTTGAGTACCAGCTTGTGGCGATCAACAAGAAAGCAGAGGAAGCTACCTTCATGAGTTGCTGGATAAACTGGGTAACATCCTTGCCTGTGAGCGGAATAGATCTGATACTGCTTCCAATGACATAACCATCAGCAACAGGAACAATGTGGGTAGCTCCATCACCCACATCAACTACAACACCTGTCATTTCACACTGAAAACAAAGCATGAAGTTTCTCATAAATATCAAGAATGTGATTACCGTTCAACAGCGAAGAAATGAAAACAACGAAGAAGAATAGATGCATTCTCATCCATTTTTCAACCAGACTGAAACATGATCTTTGTTGCCATCCATTTTTGGCCTAAGGTATGCATGTGCAGTGCTCAAGAAACCACAAGACTAGGCCCCAATGACTAACCTTGGTGGTAGTGTACCCAGCAGCTAGCGCAAGGACCGGTTGGACTGCAATGTAGAGACCGGGCACATTGAACGTCTCGAACATGATCTCCCCAGTGTACTCCCGAGTCTCAGGAGCAGTCAGAGGGCTCTCAGTTAAAAGAAAGTAATGATCTTCCGGATCACACCGCAGGTAATTGAAGATGCACTGTTGCCAGAACCTCTCCATAGTATCCCAATTCTCCACCTGCAGAGTCCATTTCAGCCCAAATCAATCGAACGAAGGTCGTGCAGAAAAAAAAAACAGCAGAAACTGCGCACGGGCAGTACAGAGCCGCAGCGCCCACCTGGCCATTGCGGATGGGGTAGCTGAGGCTGTACGTGCTGCTGGCGCGGGACCGCGCCAGCGCCTCCTCCCCGATGTAGAAGTCGAGGTCGGCCATGACGCCGGCGCTGTGCTGAGCGAGCCAGTTCCCCTTGGCGGGGGCGCCCCTCGGCGCCGGCTGCGCGGAGGCGGAGAAGGAGTCGTTGACGGCGACGACGGTGGGGGTGATGAAGCAGGGCTCCACGTTCCCCGCGAACCCCATCTTCGTGTACCTGCCGCGAGAGCCGGGGGCCAGAGCCGGATCAGCGCCGTCGCGCCTCCGCGCGCAGATCTAGAGAGAAAGGGAGCGTACCCGGTGCCGTTGTCGATGACGACGGCGGGGCGGGACAAGGCGTCCATGGCGGGCGCCAAGCGGGGCGGTCGTCCGTCAGTGGCGGCGGCGGCGGCAATCGGGGCGGGGCCGGGTCGAGTCGGGCGCGCGGTGGGCCGCTACGACCAGCGGCAGGCGGAGGAGGCGGGCGGCGGTCGCCGTCGCGGCGAGCATCCCAGCGCCACCACCGGGCCACCCACCCACCGCCACTGGCAACCACCGGCACCCGCGCCGAGGCAGAGCCAGTAATGTCGTCTGTCTCTGGGGGACGAAGCTTCGGGAAGAAGGGAGGTATATCTCGGGGTTGGCGGGCGGTGGGAAGACTGGAGAGCGGAGCTCGAGCTCTGCTTTGCTTTGGGTCGCGGCCTTTCTGCTTCGGTGAGCGCTGGCTGGATTTGTCCTGGCGTGCGTGTTGACAACGCTGCGTCGTCTGGGCCTCTCGGGTGGTGCGTGCGTGTGGGATTTTTTTATTTTAACCCTTTTAAATTAAAATTTTAAAAATAACTCCTCCCAATTTAAATTACCAAAAACTAACTCTTTTTTGTCGCACCAAAAGCGACGTGTAACAGAGTCACGCCACATGCAATAGCGTGACTAAAATTCCATAATGGCATGGTCACTACGTGGAGCTGACTTATAAAAATGAGCTGGAACGATCACACCTGACTGACAAATAAGTCACACCAACAAGTATTACGTGACAAGCTCCGTGCCTTACTAGCCTTCTTCTAAGTGCACAAAAATTCAATTTATTTAGCCTTATTTCCTTCTACATTTTAATTAACTAATGAGAAATTGTCAGGTATAATACATGGAGCATATATGTTCCATTTTAAGTGTTGCTACTCTAAAATATGGTGTATAAAATGAATTATCCAATTTATAAATAGGTTAAGTGATCTCCAGCTTAGCTTCAGAGTTCCAGTAATATCCTATCATGGTCAAAAACAGTGATAAGTTCAAGCTTTAGGCTCCAAAATAAATAATCAAATCTCCGTTTTGGTCCTCTTGACTTCTTAAATCCATTTACCTAATATTCCTACTTAATTTTCAAGTGAACTTTTCCGAAGGTGATACATGAAATCTTTTTAGAAGGTGATACATAAAATCTTTTTAAAACGTAATCTAATGATGCATAGTTATTATTGTTTTCAAGACTTGGTGAGATTTTCAGTCGATGCTGAAAGTGGGATAATTTGCCAACTTGGACTTGATCTTTGAACTCTCGTTGCCATAAATTGTTGAACCATAATCCTTCCATGACAATGTGTATAATTTCTACTCCAACTTTCATGTTATCCAAAATTTGAGTGTTTAGCTAAAATTCAAAAATCCACAAGCCTCGACATGGCTATTGATAATATATCCAACACTTACATTTCAGCCACTTGGAAAACAATAACACTTAGACTATTTTGGAATTGGATTTTTCATTATCTACACCATATTTTGGAGTGCAAGAACATACTTTATGTATTATGTCTGTCAAGTTTGGAGAATTTAAGTGCTCATTAGCTAATTAAAATATAAAAGAAAATAAGATTAAGCGAACTGAAATTTTGCACTTACTACACAAGCTAGCAACCTGCAACTAGCTCAATGATGGTCACGTGGTACATGCTGCCCCTCATATCACCACGCCACCATGATATTTTAATCATAATATTGTATATGGTGTGACTCTGTTATAAGTCGCATCGTGTTTTTTAGCGTGATCAAAAGGGTTAGTTTCTGTAATTTAGATGGGGAGAGTTATTTTTAAAATTTTGGATTTAAAAGGGTTAAAATAATAAAATAATTCGTGCGTGTTGGGGTGCGGCGTGTTGGTCCTCGGGTTGGTACGGTGGTGGCGTGCAGGATGATGGCGACACCGCCACCGACGCCTCGGTGCCTGTCCTCCTCTCCACGTCCAGGGCCTCCGCTGACGTACCACCACAAGGGGCGCTGCCTGATGGCAGGTGGGCCCAAATCTAGGTGATTTGTGACGGAATGAAACGATGTCGCGTATGCCTCAGGAGCTGATGCAGTTTAGGGCGTCTCCCTCCGCGGACGATCTTGATGTTTAAATTGTGCGTGGGGTAATTTTGGTGCCTTTTCTAAGAATGACGGTGTATAAAAAGAATACATTTTATTCATAAAAATTAAACATACTTTGGTGAAAGATATGTGAAATGATGCTCCGACGTGGTACCGGAGAACAAAAAATAGACTCATATATATGTCGTGCTGCAGACTTAGGGGCGTTTTCTTCCGGTGACTTATTTTTAGCACGTGTCACATCGAATGTTTAGATACTAATTAGGGAGTATTAAACGGAGACTATCTACATAACTCATTACATAGGTCGAGGCTAAACGGCGAGACAAATCTATTAAGCCTAATTAAGCCTAATTAATCCATCATTAGCAAATGTTTACTGGAGCAACACAATGTCAAATCATGAACTAATTAGGCTTAATAGATTCGTCTCGCCGTTTAGCCTCAACTTATGTAATGGGTTTTGTAAATAGTCTACGTTTAATACTCCTAATTAGTATGTAAATATTTGATGTGACACGTGCTAAAAATAAATCAGTGGAAGAAAACGGAACCTTAGTGTAGCAAGAACATTGTGTGTCAATCTGCTGTGGAGTGACAACCTATGTCACGATCTTAAACCTAAGATGTGAAAATCATAATCACGCCAACCGAAGAGAACGCGTGCTATTGTTGAGCGACTGTTTCCGCTTTTATTTTTTTCCAAACCTCATTCTTACTAACTTTGTGAAACGTGGCGGCCATTAAAAATAATCGTTAAAATATATTTCCACCGGGCCATGAGTGTGAGTAGCACACTATTTTGGGGCCAGGCCCAAGTATGGCATGGCCCAGTAGTAATCACGCCTGGGCAGGCACGACACGAGCCAGCCGTTCGTCGGCCGTGAGTGCATGGCCCGCTACCTAGCAAGGTGGGCCTGGTTGGGAATCTGCTGCATCCACAAGTTATCATAGTTGTTTCACCTTTGATGTTTTTTTTTCCATTTTACAGTATTTTGCAAAAATATACGTCGAAACAAAAAATTGGTAAATCCATACCTATATAGTATTTGATTGGCGGAATTTCTCATACCACCGATTCAATTGGGCGGTATGTTCCTCCTACGTGATGTATTTTTAAAAAATTATAACTTTTTTCATATAATCTTGGATGGACACAAATTTTATATGAAATTTGTTGATTAGACGAGATTTACAACTTTGCAGTTCAAATTTTTTTTATTTGAAATCATCTTAATGCCAAAGTAATCAATGCAATGTTCAAACCTAAAGTTCAAATTTATATATTTTATTGAGATGAAATAATTGATGCAATGACGAGATAAAATTGATGCAATGTGCTGAGACATCCCAAAAAAATTTAGTGTATTGAAAATATTGTACTAGTTTATTGAGATCGTTGAGATGAGCTTGAATAAATGATTAATCTAGTATATTTTCAAATTATTGACTTAATATTCCATAAATCATGTTTTTAGCAAAAATAACAAATTATTGACGTAGATTAGAAGGGAAACCCCCCCGCAGGCCGCAGACCCGCTGCTTTTCGGCCGCATCAGCGTTGAGCATTCGTTGTTGTGCAATTACGGGCCGTCGTGGGCCGTGCGACATATATAGGTTGGTGCATCTTTTGCGGTGCTCCTGACACCACACTGGACACGGCCACACGGGAGACGGTCTCATCATCTCTCAAGCCTCCCCTTCCAGATCCAGCCGACAGACCGCATATTCCACCGCAAGGCAAGGGCGTCATCGTCTTCCTCATCCCCTTCCGGCCCCGGCCTTCCCCATTCCCCTCTCCCCGTCCCCGGACCCCGGGCTCCTGTGGAGCGGATTTTCGGCCCAGGCTCTTTCTCCTCCCACCACGCCTTATCCTCTCTCTCGGTCTCGGCCTTCCTTTCCTAGCGGCGACGACAGGGCGAGTTGCGCTGCCCGCCAGTTCTTCGTCGGGCGACGGGCGCTTCGCCGGCGACGAGCATCCGACAGGGGGTACGCCCGCCCATTCCCCTCCCTTCCCGTCCTGCTGCGCGAAATCGAACACCCGAACCCCCTAACGTATGGTATTTGTATTCGGATCTGACCATGATTTACCTATTAATTTCGATTTTTTTTTGCAACAATTATTCTAGGTCCTATACTAGGCCCGCCCCTGTTGTGGGACGCATCCGATCGGATCGACTCTTTTATGAGTTCACAGGACGCCCAGCATGAAGTTTCTAGAATACACCCCCTTCGACAGGTAAACATGGTATTTTCTGTTGCTGTCGATGTGCTCTTGGCAGGATGCAATTCCTTCTCCCCAGTTTACTAATATCGTGCTTTTGGTTGTCTTCGTCCAGCATAAACTTGTTCCTCGACCAACTCAACCTTGGGGATTGCGCAATCAGAGGAAACCTTGAGGCCTTCTCATGTAAGAAACTAGGAACATGCTCCATTGCATCTCTTGTTGAGCACGAGGTACATGCTTTTTTGATAAGATGGCATATTTTTGCAGGCAAGCACACTTCGACAGACCGTCGGCTTTCAATAAGCCTAGAACATGAGGTACATGCATTTCAGACCCATGAATTATATTACCACTGAGATCATTTTTCTTCCAACAACGCCATGAATCAGCACATGTAACTTTGTCCTCTCTTTGGAATCGTGTGAATAGTGTGAAACAAAGTATTGTGATTGACCACATCCTTTCAGATAGTTCTTTGAGCCCTGGTTGTGTTCACTCCTGTTTGGGCTTCTATGCCTCCCCTCACTTTGCTTCTAGATATGCTTTGTTTGTTCAATAGTATATATCACAGCATGGTTCCCTGTTTTCAGTCCAACATACATAGGTGGAACATAGTTGTGACTGCCTGTTGTAGCAAATGTTTACTTTTTGTGAAATTAGTTTAGATGTCTCCTTTCATGTGTGCAATTGATACTTTCCAGACAAGTGTTGTAGATATCCGCTTGCACATAATGTAAGAAAATGGAATGATTCATGTACGATTTCATTGCTTAATGGGCTAATGGCACGCCACTTGAAACTGCAGTCTTATGTTCTTTTCCACCTGCCATTTAGGCTTTATTATGCCTTTATCTTCTACTCTTGTTGTAGGCTGTTTGGGTCTTCATCATTGTTTTCTTGTTGTAAATCAACGGTAAGATGTTTGACTTGGCTATCTGATTGATGGATTGATCATCAGAAGCCCAGGAATGTTTCTACTTAACCTAAAATCTACTGAACGTTGCAAATGGCATATCACAGTTGTAGTTTGTATGTTGTTGTTTCGTGTAATGTATCTCCCTAGTAATTGTAGAGCATTTTACGGGGAGACCAAACATTTCATTCCAACCATTTGCTGTTTTATAACAGCACAGAATTGGTGCATGTTATTGTAATTATGCCAATCTAACTTCTCTGTTGTGCTTTCAGATTCTTGATTACCTAGGCAAGTCCTCTGACAGTGATCCTTCTTCACCAGTGGAGCACCTATCCTCCAGATCCAGGTTAGGATGTGTGGATTAGCTTTATTATACACATATACTTTTAACAGAGTCTAAACTCGTTTTGTATATGATGTTTGTCCAGCCGGAAGACATTAATATATCTGGTTCTGACTCTTGGCCACATGTATCCAGATTATGATTTCAGGTAATTTTGTCTTTGTAGCGAGTGTGTTCTAATATAATCTGGAAGGAAGGATATTTGGGTAATGTCATAGTCAGCTTTTTTGGGGCGATATGGCAAACCCGCTTTTGTCCTTTCCTACCAGCCTAAAGGGGGTGTTGTCAGATGGTATGACAGACGGATTAATAACCGTTGCTCTTTGAGCTGAGAGTTCAATTCTCTCCATTTCCCTTGGTCTTTGGTATTTGATAAATCTAACTTTCTTAAGGTCTCCTGGCTGTCATGCCACACATTCATGATAGCACGACCTTTAGATTAAATTTAACACCCTTTTGTCAACATTTGTTCACTTATCAGTGCTGTTCGGGCACACTTGTTCTTCCAAGAAGAGGAGATGGAAAGTTTCAAGCAGATGATAGACACCTACTTATCGGACGCTTCTAGGGTAATTCTTCATGGTTTCTTTTTTATCTCGTGATTTGTTTTTTTGGCTCTGCACATATAAATAGATTATTTTAGTGAGATGGCAATATCCGAAAAGTTAAAAAAATCACGACATAACATCGCTTAACTTTTTTCTGTTGAAAATTCAAGCTAACTTAAAATGAGTCTTAGCAAATCAAAATGAACCTGAGGCTTATCCAATTTAAAATGATCCTGAGGCTTATCCAATTTAAAGTGAACCTGAGGCTTAGCTAATATAAAATGATCCTGAGGCTGTATGTTTTGCCTTTCTCACTGATTTGATATGCGTAACCTGAAATCGGACTTCTGTTCAGCAATGGGCAGCAACAAATGAGGGCAGTTCTCTTCTGGACAGTATGACTAAGGCTATTGATGAGGTCAGGATTCATTCATTATGTTTGGTTGGAGGTTGTATAGTCCTTCGATTTTATGTTTAATTGTTTACACCTTCTTATGTTTCAGGTTATCAAAATCAGAGAGTGTGACATCTACAGCTATAACCCAGACTCTGATGGAGATCCAGTTCAAGAGAAAGGGGCCATGTATGTTCAAGTGAACTATGATACAAATGCGTTGGTTAGCTTATGCAACTAAATTGACACTCTAATATGGATACATTTTTTCCTTGTATAGATGGTCATTCTACTACTTCTTCTACAATAGGAAGCTAAAGCGAGTTGTGAGCTTTCGCTGTTACTGCACTAGGTAGGTGCTAGCTCCAATCTGCAGGGTTCTTACAGGGAACACAACATAAACATTAACAAATTAATTGCATATTCTTTTACCGCAGCAAATTATCAGGAGATGACTTCCTAACTGGTGCGGCGTCTGATGGTGAAGAGGAAGATGCCTTGATCGACATGGACATATGACTGACCGCATTCTGCTCGGAACCTGTTGTGTGTGTAATATAGAGCGTTATGCCCCATTCCTGCCAGGAAGCTTTTAATATAACTACCCTTGTATCGCAGCCTGTGAAAACCATGGCCCTTGTTAGTGTTGTTTGTATATGCGGATTGGGACTTCGCAGCGGCAGACTTTTAATCCTGAAAGCTTGAGCTGCCACGGTAATTTGGTACTCTAGTGTTTGCTGGAACTGGAGTCTATGTTCTGCCTGGTTAAACAATAAGATATTCAGACAATTGGGTGAATTGAAGTGTCAAATTTGCTCAATTGTTCATTCACTGGTGCTGATGGAGCTTTGTTGTAAAAGGAAAAGTAGTTAGGTTAAGTTTTTTGAAGAGTTATCTGGTCCTTCTGGATATCTGGTGCAAATTTGGATCGACTTAGCATATTCGACATCGTGATTGTGATATTCCCTGAGTCCCTGACTAAGATGACTCCGAAAATACCAGGTTAAGTTTTTTCAGAGTTAAAAAAATTACTATGTAACGTTTCGGGAAGAGTAACTCCAACAGAATATCATTTTTGACTCTCCATTTGACTCCAACAGAATATTCATTTTTGACTCTCCACAGAATATCATTTTTGACTCTCCATTCGACTCCAACAGAATATTCATTTTTGACTCTCCATTCGACTCTCAATTCAAGTTGGTGAAAAGATTTTTCTTTATATTGAATTGCTCATTTTAATAGATTATCCATTTTTCACTCTCCAAATTTTTTTTCCACTCTTCATTTTGTACATTTGGCAAGTCGGATGTGAGCTATTCGAATAATAATTTTGTTGGATCATAGCAGACAAATTTTAACTTCAAGAGGGAGATAGTAAGGCTGTTGGAGTTTAGCTTGGAGAGGGAGATAGCAAGGCTGTTGGAGTTGCTCGTATTTTCTTTGCCTAAGCCTGGTACTTTCCCCTTGTCTGGTGGGTCAACCTCTGTGGAACCTGGCGACCTCGAGGAATTTTGGAGGTATCTGTGCAAAAAACATTTGGTCAATGTACAGGAAAGTAGGGAGCAAAGCTTGCCATTTTTTTCCGCTACACTCGCTACAGCTGGCCATGCCACCATGGCAGCCGCTCGCCATGTCACTAGGGCTATGGGAGAGCCCGAGCCAATGGACGGGATCAAGGGAGGCTGGAGCCGAGTTTGCAGGAAGCAGCAGCACGAGCTCCTCCCTTTCTTCCCCCGAGCCGGCCGGTCGACTGCACAGGGCCAGCTCTATAATTTGAAGGGTCCATGGGTAAGGATGAAGATAAGGGCCCGTTGAACTACTTTTATATGAAAACTTAAGTATACTGTACAAATAATAAAATTACTTTGCAATATATTATATAGCTCATAAAATAACAATAGTGCAACAAAAAACTAAAAATAATAATCATTATAATTACCTCGAATAAAAATATAATGCTTCAGTTCTTTGTAAAAAACCGTCTTCGAGCATTTCTTGATGCAAAATCTTCAAGAACGGTATCAAGATTAATGTGGTCCAAAATATCCTTCTCAATGCTGCATATAGTCAAGCCATTCAATCTTTCCTGTGACATAGTTGATCTCAAATAATTTCTCAATAGTTTCAATTTGGAGAAACTTCTTTTGGCTGATGCTACTGTCTGGAATAGTTAAGAGAATCCGATATGCAATGGAGACATTCGGGTAGCAATCTGCAGCTTTAACAAACTGAAGAATCTCGGATGCTGACATCAGTTGCTCTGGCAAAGATACTTGCAACACTTTTAATTCAGAGAAAAATCATCCAAGTCAACATCAGACTTGTTGTCATGAGAAAAATATTTTGCAAAAGTAGTGCAGCACTTTCGTAGATCATTATCATCCAAGGACTTCAGATTTTCTGAGTTGAATAAGAAACCAAATATTTCTTCAAATTTCTTTAGTTGTTCAAATCGACTAGTCAATGAAGAAATAGCAGCATCCACAATAACTAGGAAGTAACTATAGATGAAAGTTGTAATTCTCCAGTTTCATCATTTTATTCATCAAAATGCTTCTTACCTTGACGTTTTGTAGGAAACTTTGGCTCTATGTCCATACTAGATGCAATACATTTTGCAGTCTCAATACTAGCATTGAAGCCTTCTTCTTTGTACTTCTGAAAATATGAGATGAGCCCCTCAATTTGTTTGAGAGTAGCATCTAAGCACACAATCTTAGATTATAACTTTTTGCTCACAATGTTGATAGTAGATAAAATACCATCCCAGATAATCATACCAACTATAAATTCAAATTTCTCAATTGCAAGCATCACTTACTGTTTTTTGGATCATTAGTAGCAGTTCTTTCCACTTCCTTCAATGCTGATATTATTTGTGGGGCTTGATACCTGATAGGTTGAACACTCTTTATTCGACTCTCCCAACGAGTATCAGATAAGGGTTTGACAGTAAACCTCTCAACATTATCAGTCAAAATTTTCCACCTTTTAGTAGAGCGTGCAAACAAACAATATATCCGTTGTATAACACCGAAGAATGAAGTAGCTGTCTTGGAAGCTTTTGCCATATCACAAAGAGTGAGATTCAGATTATGAGATGCACATGACATATATAATGCTCTTGGATTAATTTCAAGCAAACGTGTCTTCACACCTTGATGTTCTCCCTTCATATTTGAACCATTGTCATAACCTTGATCACAAGGGAATTGTAGATCCATTTCTCTCACAGGTCCTTTCTCAATTAAGATATCTTTTTTGCTATTGTCAAAATTTCTCCATGTTCTAGGATCAAAAATAGTCAAAACTGAATCTTCTTGTTCATCAATATTTGCAGTTTCAGTATTATCTGAAGGCTGTAAAGTATCACCTCCCAGAGCCTGAGTATGATCATTGGCATCAGCTTCAACATTTAAATTATGCTCTTCTGTAGCACCTCCATGAGCATCAACTTCTGCAACTTGTTCCTGCCCCTGATCTTCACTGATCTCACCATTATTTGTAACTGGAAAAAACTTATGTAGAGCACCTCTCTACGATTCTACGAACTGATCTTCTTGTTTTCTTTTTTTTTTCTTTTCTGAGCACCTGACAAATGCTTCTTAGGCAACATCTAACATATTCAAATAAATACATTGAATTAGAAATTTTAATCCTACCACAAACGGTATAAGCATAGCGCATACAAAAAACAAATAAGATAAAAAATTGAAATACTAATCAACCGGCGTGTTGCTTACGGTGACGATCAAACGAAAGTACGAAACGTTGCCTGCGGGTTGCTCCTTCTACGCAATTGACGAGTGATGGAATTACTGCACGAAGAAATAATATTAATTAGATGATTGTTTTTTCACAAAATTGACATAAAAGGAAATAAAGATAGAAGCGCTCGCCTCTAACACGCTCCAAGAATCCAAGATGCGGCGCTTGGTGCAATCCTGACGGTCCGTATGACGCAGGCACGCAGTGCTCGCGTCGTGGCTCACCTGAGGCCTGAATGCCTGATCCGTGATTGCTGGCAGTCTGCATCTGCACGTCTGCACCCTCTGACCCGTGCAACGGCGCAACCTGCCGTCGATGATTGGATCGGCGGCGACGAATCGAGGATTGGATCACTTACTCCTGGTCGTATACGGTATACCTGCCGTCAACGAGCAGGAGCTGACGGGCGACGAGGCGACGAATCGACGATTGGATCGGCAGCGGCGAGCGCGTATATGACCAGGACCAGGTATACGGTCATACGAAGAGTCACGACTAGACACGGATATGGCAAATGGATTGGCAGCCTGATCCTCCGACGGAGAGTCTGATCCTCCATTTACCAATTTGGCAGGCCTAGCAGCTTGGCCTGGCAGTTTGCTCTGAGCCTCTGATCGCTATGCGGGCCTCGCAAGTAATTACCATGCGGGCCAAGCGAGTAATTTGGAAAGTCGGGCTCCAATTGTTATGCGGGCCATTTAGAAGGACTAAAACAAAATTCATCAATATAATTATATGTACTAAGTATCTATATAGTCATAAGCCCCCCGGCTTCATGGGCTCCGAGCGGTCGCACGGCCTGCCACCCTAGAGCCGGCCCTGACTGCACCGCCAATGTCGATCCCCTCCTGCGGTGCTCCGGCAATGGGTACCCCTCGGCAAGGCTCAGGGCTTAACAGCAGCAGTTCGGATCCGCTGCATGCCGCTACTGCATTTGCAGGTGGGGCGAGGGTCAGGCTTGCACTGATGATTGACTGACCAGTGAGAGTATGTCATTCTTTGGAGGCGTGGGCCCGTTCCGGCTCATTTGTGCCACCGGCTCCCACAGGAGCAGGTAGCTGGTAGCAGCGGCCCAGCAGTCAATGCCACGGTCATTTGGAGTGAGATCAACGCCGCGGTCTTTGGGACGATTCTTTATTCTTAATTCTGATTCTTTGTGGGAAGCTGACTCTTTATAGGAGTGGTTCTGTGATTGAAAGTGATTCTTTTTAATTCTTCAACATAAATTTTTAAATAAAATGAAGAATCATCTCACATAATCAAAGTCACTCTACGGAATCAACAAAAAAATCACTTTGTGCTAGAACACATTTACCTTCATTCCTTCCCCAACTCCAGGCAGAGGAATCGAGCAAAAGCACCCGTACCCGCACCGTGTTGATCGCTCGCGCCAGCTCCGCCTCTTGGTTTCCAAAGCGACCCCCGCCGCTCCCAGCCTCCGCCTCGCCTGGCTCCAATGGCGCTGCCCTACCTGGAGGCCGTGCTGTGTAAGTCTTCGCCTCCTCGCCTCTCCGATCCTTCTATCTTGTAGAAGTCCGGTCGCTCGAGCCCTACCTTATGGTTTGTCGGGTTTGGGGCTTTGGGCCATTGGGTGAGAGAAGAGTGCAGTGAGGAGGGTCTGTAATTTTAACTAGTGGAGCGAGTGAAGGGATGCCTATGAGCTACTAATCGACTAAGATTGTTGCAGTCAACTTACTTTGTGAACTTGTGTTTGTGATTTGAAACTCTGTTCTTCTCTATATGTAATATCATGCAGATTATATTCGATGATGTCTAATTAGTGTAAATGGTTCTTAGTAATGGAATTTCGTAATGGGTCCTTTTTCAAATTTTGTCATTGTCAACTTCTGTTGCCTTTCGTATGGGTTGCATCAATCTAAAGTTTGTCAGCAGTTATTATGAATGAAGCCTACAATTTTGGATCTTATTCCTTGGTTATGTACATATGATATGCTTGTTATTTACTTGGTATATAACTCATGCTTTTCTCAACGTGAACCCTGTGCAGGCTTTATGATTCTCGTGTACATATTTGAGACATATCTTCAGATCCGTCAGCATAGAGTCCTCAAGTTGCCAACTCTGCCAAAACCCCTGCTGGGAGTAATTAGTGACGAAAAGTTTAAGCGCTCTAGAGATTATACCCTCCACAGAAGGTTCATACAATGCTGCCGTACATTTTTGTAACCTCCATTTTGAAATATTTTCGGACTCCCAAATTCATTAGCTGGCTTATCCATCTAGATTATCAGATACTGAAGTTTTTGCTTCATCCTTACAGTTACTTCCGTTTTGTTCATGAGGCTGTGACTATATTAATGCATATCGCAATACTGTTCTTTAGAGTTCTTCCCTGGTTTTGGAAGGTAAAACGGATCCCTTGCTTCCATCAATATCGGTATGCAAGTGTTTTGGCTGATCATTTCTTTCTGCAGAAATCTGGAGAATTAGTCACAGATGTTGGTCTGAATGCTGAGAATGAGATAATACACACCCTTGCGTTCTTAGCTGGTGCCATGGTTTTGTTACAGGTATTAATAACCCGCCTCCTATGCCATGATCTATGTTAATTCAGTTATGCTTTTTCCTATCTATATTGCATTCTGATTAGCTTCAATAGTCTTTTGGCACTTAAAATGGAATATGCATAAAGCAGATATTTGCTTCCTTTCATTGAACCGATAGTTCTATTGTGCTCTAACTCCAATGCTGGATCATCTATGGGTACGATGTTAGTAGTTGGTATGACTTAGGAGTGAGGACTGGTGAGTGGAGCATTGTGAATCGTGGTTTCTATAAACGCCTTGTTGCTCATGATGCCCTACTTTTGAGTCAAAAAATGTTCGACTCTCCCTCAACTTGCTCTTTGCTGGGCTGATTTATTTTCATGATTTTTTGAAAACTCTGTTTATAGCAAAACTAAAAAAAGAAGATGACATGATTATCTATTGTCATATACTCATATTACTACCGCATATCTATTTAACATTTCACTAAATGCTTAGATTTTATTTAAAAAGAAGGTACAAGGTGCATAGATCAAGAGTTTGAGTTTTTTTGGGTTGAGTAGGCAGCCTTTCCGTTGATTGCTTCAGTGACATGGTCCTGGGTGTCGAGCCGCTGCCGGTGCAAGTGAGGCGCATCAGCGTCCACAACGCCAACGACCTCGACAACAAGGTTTCTGCATACAACATTGTCCATGGTCTTCTCCAAGACATCAAACGCACAAGGGGCACGGTGGAGAGTGAGGCGTCTCGTCTGGCTGCTTTGGCCAACCCCAAGGTCAAGGACGTCGAGAAGATGATGGCCCTATACCACGAGGCCAAGGCAGCTTACGAGGCAATGCCGGAGGCGGAGAAGGGCCCGTTGGAGGAACATATCAAGATGATGGCTGCTTTGAGCCATCTCTCCGTCGCCCAAGAAGTCGCCCGTGTGATTCAAGATGCAGCCGCCACCATGGCATCACTCAACAAATCCCTGACCAAGAGTGTGGAAGAACTCGAGGTGGAGATGAGGCGCCCCACCTTCATGGGGTGTGGTCCTCCTCCTGAAGAGTAGTGCACTGTGCGATCCTTCCATCTAGTTGGTGTCTCGATCCTTTTGGTTTATCGGGTTTGGGTCATCGGGTGAGAGATGAGTGCAGGGAGGAGCGTCTGTAATTTTGACTAGTGGAGCGAGTGAAGGTATACCTGTGAGCTGCTAATCGACTAAGATTGTTGCAGTCAACTTACTTTGTGAACTTGTGTTTGTGATTGGAAGCTTTGTTCTTCTCTTTTTATAATATCATGCAGATTAGCTCTGGAGGACTTGTTTGTGTTTGTGTTTGTGTTTGTGTTTGTGAACTTGTTTCAGATTGGAGGACTTTATGTGGCTATAGATCTCTGGGGTTTTATGTTTGTATTAGCTCTCTTGATGATGACAATATACCCTATCGTGATAGCTCCTCTGTTCAACAAGTTCACTCGTGTGAGTATCTCGTTATACTTGTATAGCTCCATCGTGCTTCATTTCATTTGCTAGTTCTTGTTTTGTAGTAAATTGGCATTATCTTATCTTATAAGTCGTAAGGTTCTTCTAAGTTAAGATTGAATTTCGTGGTTGCACCGGTGTCAACACCTTGTTGCTCATGATGCCCTACTTTTGAGTCAAAAAATGTTCGACTCTCCCTCCACCTGCTCTTTGTTGGGCTGATTTATTTTCATGATTTTTTGAAATCTCTATTTATAGCAAAACTAAAAAAAAGAAGATGACATGATTATCTATTGTCATATACTCATATTACTACCACATATCTATTTAACATTTCACTAAATTGCCTAGATTTTGTTTAAAAAGAAGGTACAAGGTGCATAGATCAAGAGTTTGAGTTTTTTTTTTGGGTTGAGTAGGCAGGCTTTCTGTTGATTGCTTGTGGCTGCTATCATCTACATGGTACAGGTAATTTCTCCTGTTCTATTGTTTAAATATTAATTAATTAACTATTATGTGTACAACACATGTTTTTCCTTTGTATTCATAATAGGGGCTCTAGGCCCATATATATAGGTACAAGAAGGGGAAAATATACAGAAAACCCCCTAATAGAAAAGGTAAACACCAACAGTACATATACACCTAACACCCCCACTCAAACTCATGGTGGGTCAAGAACACTGAGTTTGGAGAGGAAAAATCTATGCTGAATACGTGTCTGTGCCTTGGTAAAGAAATCAGCCAGCTGCAATTCGGAAGGCACATACTGAAGAGCAATAACCCCATCCTGAACCTGTGAACGTGTATAAGAAACATCCACACCAATATGATTAGTAAGCTCATGCTTCACTGGATCACGAGCAATACTGATAGCTCCTGTACTGTAAGACAAAAGAGGAGTCAGCACAGAAATTGAAACACCAAAATCCTCAAGCAACCACCGTAACCAAGTCACCTCTGCCGTCACAAATGCCATAGCACGCAACTCAGCCTCAGCACTCGAACGAGAAATTGCTACCTACTTCTTAGTCTTCCAAGCAATAAGGGAACCACCAAGAAAAACACAATAGGCAGAGAGAGACCGACGATCAGAAGGATCACTAGCCCATGTAGCATCACAATAAGCCGTGAGATGTAAGGAATTAGAGCGAGGAAAGAATAGACGACGTGAAATAATCCCACGAAGATAACGTAAGACGCGAAAAAGATGACTATAATGAAGATGAGAAGGAGCTGAAACAAACTGACTCAGAATATGCACAACATGAGATATATCAGGACGAGTAACACCAAGATAAACAAGACTCCCAACGATATGATGATAATGAGTGGGATCCTCAAGGGGCTCACCATTAGTGGCGCGAAGATGAACATTAAGTTCCATGGGAGTCTCAACAGTCCGATGATCAGTAAGAGAAGCCCGATCAGGAAGATCCTGAATATACTTTTCTTGAGACAGATAGAAGTCTTCGGGCATAGAAGAAACCTCAATCCTAAGAAAGAAACTAAGAGGACCAAGATCAGACATAAGAAACGTCTCACTGAGGTGGGCCTTGACAAAGGCAATATACTGAGAATCATCTCCAGTAATGATCATATCATCGACATAAAGGAGGAGAAGAGTCCGACCTCAAGGTGAAGTATGTACAAATAGGGCTGGATCATGTGCACTGGCAGAAAACCCAGCAGCAGTGACCACGGAGGCAAAACGCTGAAACCAAGCACGAGGAGCTTGTTTTAGCCCATAAAGTGAGCGACGAAATGACAAACCATACCCTCAGGAACAGAACACCTAGGCGGCGGCTGCATATAGACCTCTTCACGCAGCTCACCATTAAGGAAGGCATTCTTGACATCAAGCGGAGAGACGGACCACCCACGAACAGAGGCCACAGCAAGAAGGGTGCGAACAGTGGTCATGTGAGCAACTGGAGCAAAAGTCTCGTCATAGTCACACCCATGCTCCTGCTGAAAACCACGAGCAACAAGACGAGCTTTATAGCACTCAAGAGAGCCATCAGAGCGAGTCTTCACCTTATAAACGCACTTGCATGTAATAGGGCGCACATTGGCAGGACGAGGAACAAGGTCCCACGTGTGAGTGCGCTCAAGAGCGGCAATCTCCTCAGCCATAGCGTGTTGCTATTCCGGATGAGGAAGAGCATCACGATAAGATGACGGCTCTGAAAGAACAGTGACAGCATAAGCAGAAGGAGAATAACAATCAGGATGCCTACGAAGACGATGACTATGACGAAGAAGCTGCTCAGGAGGTGATTCCTCTGAAAGAGAGGCCTCAGTAGGAGAAGAAGGCATATTAAACGAAGAGGGCACAATAGAAGATGGCACATCAGAAGAAGATGGCACATCAGAGGGCCGAACTCTACGAGTATAGACATGTGTCACCAGTGGCTTCACAGAAAAATCAGTAGCACATTCCGGAGAAGTAGACTCCGGGGAAAGCACATCAGCACGATGAATAGGAGAGGAGACTAAGAGGGGACCACTTGAGGAGGTGCCGGATGAGATAAAGGGGTGATAGCAATAGAAGTATCAGGTAATATTAAGAAGGAGAGGGGATCGACCAAAGACTCCGGGGAAACATCAGAAGAAGGACGAGGATAGAAAGGATGAGATTCATCAAAAATAACATCCCGAGAAATCCGCATCCTATGCCCAACTGGGTCCCAATAATGATATCCTTTATGCTCAGAACTATAGCCGAGAAAAACACACTCGACAGATTGAGCAGTCAGCTTCGTGCGTTCATGAGGTGCAAGAAGCACATAGCACACACAGCCAAAGAGACGAAGACTAGAATAGTCAGGCACCTTATTTAGAAGACGCTCAAAAGGAATCTCACCATGAAGCGCAGAAGAAAGTTGAATGTTAGTTAAATAAGTGGATGTAGACACAACCTCAGCCCAAAAGTGAGGCGAAATAGAAGAAGCAAGCAGAAGAGTACGAGCAGTCTCAAGGAGATGACGATGTCTGCGTTCGGCCACACCATTCTGAGCATGGGTGCCAGGACAAGAAAACTGAGCAAGAGTGCCCTACTCAGAGAGAACCTGACGAAGGGCTACTGAAAGGTACTCGCCTACAGAGTCAACATGAAAAACGCGGATAGAAGTGTCAAAATGAGTGCGGATCATAGAAGTAAAAGACTTGTAGATGGATAAGGCCTCGGTATGATGTTTCATAAAATAAATCCATGACGAGAAAAATCATCTATGAATATAATATAGTATCAATGGCCCCCTTTAGTAACAAAGGGAGCAGAACCCAGACATCTGAATGAACAAGATCAAAAGGACGATGTGACACAGACTCACTAGAATGATATTGAAGCTGAATTTGCTTGCCCAATCGACAACCCTGACACTGAGCTAAAGACTCATGAACTGAAACAGAATCTAGAAGACCACGACGAATCAAACTAGATAGACGGGAGCCACATAGATGACCCAAGCAATGATGCCACTGATCAAAAGATATGGTCGATGAAGCAGCCAAAGCGGAGCCAACTAGACTGACGAGCGCAGCAGAAGGAAGACGAAGCCAGTCAAGCTCCCAAAGACGCTGAGAATCATGACGACGAGGGCCAATCCCAACCAGCTGACCCGTGCGACGATCCTGAACATAACAAAAATCAGGATCAAGAATGACACGACAGTCATGATCAGTAAGCTGGCCAGTGGACATGAGCTGCATGGTCAGATCGGGAACATAAGAAACATTAGGGACATGAAAAGAGTCAGATAGGAGAGTGCCATGTCCGACAACAGGAAGAGAAGAACCATCGGCTGTATGAACAGTAGGAGAACCAGGTGGAGACCGTATGGAAGAAAGACAGGTGCAATCAGGAGTCATATGAAACGAAGCACCAGAATCAAGAATCCATGGACAAATACCTGGAGTAGACATGGAAGGTGATCCCAAAGTGGAAGACTGCGAAGTAGCAGCAGAACCTATAGGTGCAGAGGGTTGAGTCACAGAACCTGCAGCGCCTGGTGACGTAGAGGTAACAAGACGACTGAGCAACCTGATGATCTCCTATGTCTCAGAACCAACAGAACTCCTCTGAGGACTTCTAGAACCAGAACCACCAGTAGCACTAGCACCCAGCGAAGAACGAGCAGAACCATCAGGAGCACCAGGACCCTGTGAAGAACATCCACCGCAGCGAGACTGACCCTCACGAGGCTGAGCCTTCTTCTTCCAGTAACAAAATGCCTCCACATGATTATCCTTGCCACACCAATCACATTTAAGACCACCCCCTCGACTCTCAGAAGAAGGCACCGCAGGACGAGTAGAGGAGCTGGCAGCCAAAATTGAAGAATATCGCATCAATCCAGCAACAAGAAGGCGAGTTTCCTCATTACGAACAACAGCAAGAGCCTTCATCAGGGAGACACAGGGATGGCAAGCAAGCAGTTGTGCATGAAGTGGCTCAAACTCATCCCGAAGACGCGTCAAGAAGTCGTAGGTGCGACGAAGCTCAAGAGCTTGCTGCTGACCCAGGCAGGACTAGCAGGTGCTAGGAGACAACGGAGGACTAAGAGTGTCGAGCTGGCGCCAAATAGTAGAAATCTGACCATAGAAATCATCAACGGTACCATCACCCTGTCGAACGAGCTGCTCCTGACGAATGGCTGCAAGAAAAGTAGACTGACCAGTGGGCTCATAACGTGTGCGAAGAAAAGCCCACATCTGATGTGCAAAATCAAGCTCAATAATATCAGCCGAAACCCTGTCCTCAATGCTAGCAACAAGAATAGAAGCAGCTCGAGCATCCTCATCAACCCATGTCCGGTATGCAGTAAATTGAGACTCATACGACGTAAGACCATCATCATAATCAGCAAGGAGCTTCGCCACATCTGCATCATGAGTAGCAAGCAACCGATCCATCTCTTCAGCCGTAGCCTTCTCTGGAATCACTGGCTTCGCAGGAAGCACCGGGTATATAGAAGCAGTAGGACGAGGTGGACAAGGCAACTCGCCAGTAAGAAACTCCCAAAGACGAAGACCACGCATATGAATCCATAGATGAAGAACCCAATCGCGATAGTTGTTGCCATTGAACAGTATCGGGCAACGTAACACTGGGACACCACTAGACGAAGGAGCCGAAGGAGCCATGGCGACAGCGAGAGCGCAAGGAAAATAGCGGCGGGCGACGGCGAGAGCGCAGAAGAAAAGCGGCGCAAGCGTGTTTTTTTTTCCAGAAACACACGCGCACAGCACAAAGCAGCGGCGCAGTTTTTTTTATGGGACCTAACTCCTTCACAGGAGTCTTATCCTGTCACGTGGTCTGCACCGCACCGCACAGCACATGCGAACGAGCGGGGTGGCCACGAGGCGCTAGAGCAGAGCGGCGCGGGCGGGCGGGGCGTCGGGGCTACGCAGGTGGGCGGCGACTCCGGCGGGACGGGCGGAGCGCCGGGGCGGCATGGGCGGCGACTCCGGCGGGCGGGTGGAGAGCCGGACGACGACGAGTCCGGCGGGTGGAGAGCCGGACGGGCGGCGGCCGGAGTTGACGGAGGAGAATAGCACGCAAGTGCAACGTGCGGAGGAAAAAAAAGGAACCCTAGGGCAAATTGGGAAGAAACCTAACCCTAGTTCGGCTCTGTACCATGTTAGGAATAGCACTTGTATTCATAACAGGGGGCTCTAAACCCATATATATATAGGTACAAAAAGGGGAAAATATACAGAAAACCCCCTAATAGAAAAGGTAAACACCAACAGTACATATACATCTAACAGTATTAGGTCTCTTGATGGTGACAATATACCCTATCGTGATAGCTCCTCTGTTCAACAAGTTCACTCCTGTGAGTATCTCGTTATACTTTAGTTATAACTCCATAGTGCTTCATCCGCTAGTTCTTGTTTCATAGTAAATTAGCTTTATCTTATCTTATAAGTCGAAAGGTTATTCTGAGTTAAGATTGAATTTGTGGTTGCACTGGTGTCAACAGCTTCCTGGAGGAGTACTCAGGGAGAAAATAGAGAAGTTGGCAGCTTCCCTCAAGTTTCCTTTGAAAAAGCTTTTCGTGGTAGATGGCTCTACCAGATCAAGCCAAGGTAATGTATGTTGATTACTCTACGTCCAGAGTCTTGGTTCATGGATAACTCAACTAGTAAACGATAGTTTAATGCTGCTATTAGAACTAACAATTCTGTTTCAGGCTTACATGTACGGGTTTTACAAAAATAAACGAATAGTACTCTATGACGCGTTGATTCAGCAGGTTCTATGCCTCAGAATATCTTTCATTTACCGCTTACTTTGTTTCATAAAAAGATTGGCATGCGTGCACAAAGTTAATCTGTTTCTATTTGCTGATTTCAGAGTAGTAATGAGGATGAGATAGTTTCTGTTATTACACATGAACTTGGGCACTGGAAACTCAATCATGCTCTATATTCCTTTTTAGCTTTCCAGGTATTCTCTGTTTCAAATAACCAATTACGACCTTTCACCTTTGCATACCATTTATTTATCTAGTTGTGTTGCACTAGCATTTGAGTACTTGTTAGCTAAAGGAATGTAGCTATCTAGTGAGATTTTCTTTAAGATGTGAGTTCGCCCCAAAAGAAACGGGTCCTCCATGGCTTCTCCTTCAAAGGAATGTAGCATCGCTTTCCGTGACCACGTTGTATTAGAAGGTAAGACTGAAAACTATGGTTGGGGGTGGGGCTTGGGACTACTGATAAGAAAGGTGTATCCACATATAAGTGGTCGGCCACTGGAACTGGTCACCAATTTTCAGGGGACGTGTTATGATGGGTGGCTGCAAGATTAAGTTCCTTGCTTAGAACAGCTGAAGTAAGCTCAGGCAGGCGGGCTCATTAAATGAATGAGTATTTAAGAAAGCAAATCCTAGCATTAGGTGCCTGAAGCAAATGAGAAAGACTGTTATCTTTCTAGCCTTTCATTTCACCATCTTTTTGTGCAGCTACTTAGGCTAGTCCCAGTGCAAGGTTTCATTGCACTGTTTCCAAGGATACCACATCATCCCATGAGGTGTATTCTCATGAACGAAACAGGGAGTCCCAGTGCACAGTTTCATTTCACGATTTCATAGGATGCCCATAACATTTAATTGTGAGGCATGTGATTGGATATGGTTAGTTGAAATGAAACTCTATAGCCCCCAATGCAAGTTTCAATAGGTTTCATAGTCTTGGAAACAGTGTATACACAGTTTCATCCTGATGAAACCCCTTCCCTCTCTCACTTCATAACTACCCTGCCATGTCATCACATATGCTGATGTGTCACCGTATTTAATGTGCATGAAATCTCTATGAAACTTCCACTGGGATTAGCCTTATGTTTCTCCAATTTGGAGGATATACTCTAGTAAGGAACTCCAAAGGTCTATTTAAAAGTTTTGGTTTCAGTGATCAGCCGATAATAATTGGATTGATCATTTTCCAGGTATGTTATGAACATATTTTGAAACAAGCGTTGTCATTCTATATTATTCTTTCTCGAGATTATTGGTGCCAACTACCAAGATCTGGCTAACAAGACAAATCTGTTTGAAACGGAATCCAATCATAGATGTTTATACTTTTCATTTAAACTCACGTTGAAAATTGAGGTGCGTGGTAGTTCTATGAATTTCCAGCATTGTTATCGTTGTTGTTCAATTGATGCATGCGTTGCTTTGATTGTAGTATGCCATAATGCCTCTCCAACACCTTCTGAACTTTTGCTTCAACCTTGTCAGCAGAGCATTTGAATATCAGGTCTGCCTTCAAGTTTCCTGCTATTGATAGCTTTAAAGCTTTTGCTAGCACTCACTTTAATCCAATTTCTAGGCTGACGCCTTTGCCAAGAACCTTGGATACGCCCCTCAGCTTCGAGCAGCCCTTGTGAAACTACAGGTAACCATCTAGATGCCATTTTAATTGAACCTATGTTTCTTTTAGTTGGCAATGGCATTACTGTATTGTTTTTTTTCCCAAAGGACATCTGAAATGCAACGCAAGGTGATCATATATATTGCATGCTTTCACTCCCGTTGCAATCGAGCAACTTCATTTTTCACTGGCATCCCTTGTTTTACTCGTTAGTGAGACCGTTGGTTACTTGGTTTATGCAGTGTAGTGTTAAACTGCCACAATATTTGCATTCAGTAACCTGAAGCATGCCCTAAAATTTCAGGAAGAGAACTTGTCTGCAATGAACACCAACCCATGGTATTCTTCATATCATCACTACTCCCACCCACCTCTTGTGGAAAGGCTTCAGGCTCTGGAGGATCCAGACAGCGAAGAAAGAAGACTCTTAGAGATTGTATAGCCATGCTAACGATGTACGTGTTGTACCTTGTACACCAAGCCACATTGGCTATATATATGAAATGTCCAAGGGTGTGACTGTGAGGTGTTTCCGAATTCTCTACAAAGACTAATCTGAACCCAACAGAACTGATGTTGTTCTTGAAGGGCAAAACCCTGATCCTTGTGTGAGGCTTTCATACGGAGCCAAGCTGGGACTGATCAGAAGCAGCTAGACCAACTGACCAAGGCATGGTAAACAGTAAACTCAACTACACAAAATGATCAAACCACGGCGTCCAATTGCGTGGAGCAAGCTAGATCATGCCATGTGGCTCGCTGGCTGCTTGGCTACCTCTGATTGAGACGTCGTCGCATTGCCTGCGTCTTAAAACTAGCTATGCCTCTGAAGTCTGATGGAGGGGGCCGCAAGAAGTAGCCACCGCGAGGGCGACCTTGGATTCAGCTAACCGATGAGGCTCCGGAAACAAGAGATTCTTCGCAGGACATCTAGTTCTTGGGAGACTAGTTTAAGCCCAAGGCGGGAGAAAGGCGAGATGGCAGAGGCGTTGTGCTCACAACTCTACTGACAAAAAAAAAAATCCATATGTCATTTGACCTGTCACCTTCTTGTTGGAATGCTCTGACACGAGCCACCCTGCATAGGCTGCATTATATATTCACACACGCACGCCGCACGCGCACACGACGCGCGAGAGGCTGAGGGCACAAGCAGCTACAGAAGGAGGGATGAGGCTCGTTGGTCTCGTGAGCCTGGTCGCTCTCATCTTCCTGCTCAGCTTCAGGTCCCTGCTCCATCAGCAAGTGCTTGTTGGTAAGTACCCTAGCCATTGGATTATTAGCTGCGTGATTCACCAGCTGCGTTTCGCTGTGGCCATCTGCTTCTCTGTAACAGAAAGTCTGAACTGAAACTTTTTCTTTCGTTTCGTGGAAGGAGAAGGTGCAGCAGCAGCAGCAGCGAACGGGTGCCATGGCAGGAACCGGCAGCGTCATCAGCACGCCGAGGAGTGGGCCGAGGAGAGGAAGAGGATGCGGTGGTTCATGACGAGGGACTACGCGCGGGCCCGGCGGCACACGCCGAGGAACAACCGGCTGGATCCTTAGCGACGATGGCGGATGGCGCTGGCCGATCAAACAAGTTGTTGATCATCCTTGGTCTCCAGTGTGCAGTCGTCTCACTCAACGCACACAAGTTTTGCCCCCCTGACCATAGTAGGATACATAGATAGCAGTGGTAGGAGTCAAGTTATAATTTTTTATATAGAAGTAAAATGTTTTCGTTCCGCTGAAGCCTGTGAGGAGGATCGAATTGTTGCGGTTTATTTACTGGTTTTAAATCTGTGAAGCTGCTGCTATGCTCTGATAGTTCAGCGAACAAGTCAGTTTGGTATCCTCTCGTTTCGTCTCTCTCAACTCTGAAGCGAACATGGTTGCAAGCTGATTCAGAGTTCAGGCTTCCCTCCATCGTTTCTCCTGGTCCAGAGTTCAGGCTTCAAAGCCGGCAAAAACGGTTCGGGCAGGTCGACTAATGGAAATGTCGATCGGAATGAATTAGGAACAGCTTAATCCTTTCTCCTGGTTCACATGCACGCCTTGCTACGGTCGTACTGTGAAACCCAAGAAGCGGCATTGATCATAGTGAAAATCACATGGCTTATCTAGGGCTCCGTGGTAGACTAGAGTCAAGCAAGTGATTAGGACTTTGACCACGGATTAAACGTAACGGGCACTACTTGTTTTTATGTACTGGTGGTTACGTAGCCTGCGTAGGCTATCTGCTGTGTCTTCTGCAGGTGCAGTAGGACACTGGCTGAAAACTGAGGTTCAGAGCTGTTACTCCTGGTAGACACTAACACTCGTCTCGAATGAGTATCTTACGCATATCACTAGCTTGCTGAGTTCCCCTATATACAAAAAAAAAAAAGCTTGCTGAGTATCATCTTTAGCTGAACTAGTAGAAAGACTGAAAGAGTAGCACATGAACAGTAAAAGCTTCACCAAATCGGCAAATTCTTATTCAGAAGCCGTTGAAGACCCTCCTCTTTCAGACCGGGAAAAGTCGGTGGCGTTTCTGCTTTTCGTTCCATAACTCGAGGCTCGTGTTCGCCAACCCGTCGTCTATCTCCTAAACCTAAAGATGCTGCTTTGTTCTCCACGCCGTGGTCCTTCGTAGTACGAAATGGTTGTTGGGTGTTTGCAAAAACAGGATGCTTTTGCGTTGCATTGGCCGCCAAGTCAAACGAGGTAGCTGGCTTGCTTGCATTCTCTGCATACGGAGCAACTTCAGAATGCAAGCAACTTTGCAGTAGAACTTTGCATTGTTTTCTACTCCAACTTACGGGACGATTTGGAATTAGTGAATGAATATGAATGTATTCTTGGGTACAGGTTGAACTTTGGCGCCATCCCGACTCCGACACTGTCACAACTCACAAGGATGCCACATACTAATATTGTAGGCATCGGGCTTCTTTGGCCACGCGTAGATGCAGGTGTGTAATTTCAGTATTCCTCCCAAAAGAACTATAGAAGGAATACTGCCAAAGTGCCAAAGCATACAATGTAAAACAAGATTTGCGTTGGCTATCTGCAGAACTGTTTCCTCCATCTTCTTCCCTTTTTATCTGAATCTACCAGCTCTACGGCTGCTGTATTTCGCCCATGACTTCTTCACAGCCTCTGGTACCTCCCTGCTGGCCAACGCAGGCATCACCCTAGCTCTGGTTACTTTTTTCACCAGAAGCTTCCATGTCTTGTCAACTCCCTCTTCCTGCATCTTGGCCTTGAGGTTGCTGGAACAGGAAAAGAAATCCTTCAGATTCAGAGCAAATGATTTTTTTTTTGAAACGAGAGAGCAAATGATTTTTGTAAAGCCACATGTACAGTCACTGTAAATATGCCCTATAAAGGTTATGGTGAATAACTGAATCTGAATACCATCTACAGACACGTCACACGTGCCTCTTGGCCATGTGCACTTTCAGGAATAGTCAGATGGTCGTTCAGATTTCATTTTTCTTTCATGCCATTCATGTGCAAGTGCAACTGCACCAAACGTGACCGAAAAGTACATCTTCAGTAGGGACAGAACAGTGGCAGGTTGCAAGTAGTTGCAACCACAAAACTGAGCACTGTTCCTGCGCATTGCTACCAACTGGCACTACAGTCACGACCATTCACACGCACAACCAAAAAAAGGAAAAAAGAAACCAAAATTCCACACGACATTGACGTGTGATAGTTTCAAGTGCATGCACTGCATTTACCTGCACAAGGGAACCCTGCAAGGCTCGCCGCCGGCGCGTTCGCAGACGGAGGCGTGGAGCCGGAGGAGCTGGAACGCGCGCCGGCAGCGCTGGCAGGCGGCGGGCTTCCTGTTCCGGCCGCCGCACGCGGCGAAGTGCCGCATGAGCTGCTCGAGGCCCCGGCGCACGCCGTCCTCGCACGGCGAGGCTTCTTTGCACGCTTCGCAGGCGCCGTCGGCGGCGGCGAAGATGTGATCCAGGAGGACCATGGCGTCGCTGAGCTGCCGGTACACGTGCTGGGACGCGCGCTCCCTCTCCCACCTCTCCTTTCTCTGTCAGAAAAAAAGAAATGGTTGAGACCGACGTGTCCGTGTCAGGGGATTGGAGGAGATTTGTTGAATCGTGGAACTCGTGGTCTATTTGGATTTCGGTGTTCGTTTGGACTTTGAAGTGTAGCAGCATTTGGAGTGTGTTCGGAAAAAAAAAGCAGCATTTGGAGTGTACTTCTGTACCAGAGCATGTGGCCAAACTTGCAAACTCTTGCGTCAAACTGAACGGAATTCAGGGTTAGATTTTTGGAAGATTGATAAATGATAAGCTAGTGGTTTGTCGCATTGATAATGAGATATCAGTGTATCTGCCTATATGCAAATCAGATTTCCTATGCAAATTCAATACCCGATTTTAGGTGGGCAGGAAGCCAGGAACTATCTCCAGCAGAAGCTGATGTGTCGTATAATTCTTTATAGGAGCAATGCGTCTTGTGATCTTGGTGTATCAAGAGGTTGTTTTAAAATCCCCAATGGCATCACTTGACAGTTAAAAGATGAATCATGCAGATGTGAAATCATATGCAGATTACCGTATCAAACGTTAATCTACAATACACCGGCAGTTGTTCTAAAACGTTAATCTGACAGTGCCATGACTAGGCTACTTATTTCTTTATTCTTATCTACAAAAACTTATTTCTTTTATTATCCGAAAAATAAATAAAACAAGTGCCGTGTAACAGCTAGGTCGAGGAGGGGCGCACCTGGTCGGCGTCGTGGAGGAGCTGGAGCAGCTCGAGCTGGAGCCCGGCGTCGTGGCGGCCGGCGAACCGCCACCCCTCGGATCGCTGGACGGCGGCCAGGTCCTTGGCCGCGAGGCGCGCGCACGCCAGGTGCAGCCGCGGCGCGTCGCAGAGCGCCGCCAGCTTCAGCGCGTCCACCGCGCGCTCCGCGGTCAGCCGCGCCGCCACCGCCGCCTCCACGCGCCGCTTCAGCCACGGGACGCGGTACGCGTGCGCCAGCGCCAGCAGCGCCGCCCCGTGCGCGCCCAACGCGTCCTCCGCCCAATCTTCGGCCGCCGCCGCCTTCTCCCTGCTGGGATCGGGGCAGCAGTAGAGGAAGTGGAGGAAGGCGGCGACGGCGTCGGACGGCGCGCCGAGGACGCGGACGACGGTGCGGTCGGCGTCCCACCCGCGCCGCGCGCCTACGATCATCCGCTCCAGCACCGGCGATGCCGCGGCCTTTGATCCGCCATCGAATTCCCAATGCAATAATACGAAGAAATCCGATCAGCGGCGGGTGATTCATCATCCATCCACACAAGAAAATCAACAAAGAAATCGCACTCACAAGAACTGAGGAATGCGCCGGGATGCTGCTCCCGTCGGACGTGACGACCCGCACGTCGGCCGGCGACGCCCGGAGCGCAGCGAAATCCGCGCGCGGCGCCATTGCAAGTTAAAGAACTTGCTGTAGGATCCCCGTGTGCCTCTGCTCTTGGGATGATATAGCAAAATTCAAGAGCACCGCGATCTATAAGACCTGGAAGGATTACCAGAGAGGAAAGCTGCGCTAGAAAGAATGAGTATAAGTGTGAAAGAACGAAAGAATGAGCTCAGGCACAGCTAGGATGAAGGACCGAAGGACTGAGTTTTTATATACAGGGTGCACGCGGTCGGAAAGCGACCCGGAAGATTTTGAAGCGCTATTTATAAGTCCAAAAAGTTGCCGTTCCACGGTGCCAACCGACACGCCCCTCCAAGTCGAAATTTCCCAAATATTCATTTTTTAATGGAAGACCTTCCAAAAAAAATTGCGAGTAAGACTTCCAAAAATTCTAACACGTAAAAGAAATAACAAGCGTGATACATTTGAATATACTAGCAATTATTCGGCCGATGTCGTTAGCCACACAATCTATGAAGATGGACAGGATCGACTTATCCTCCCTCTCACCACCGCCCATTGCTTCTTCTTCTTCTTTTTTCCTTATTAGAAGAATAGTGCCATGTCATTTGACGGTCCATGCCCATAGCGCCTGACGCATTCTCTCTACCTAGCTCCTCCTCAGGTCATGTTTGAATCCAAATGCAAAATTTTAGCCCTCTTAATAGGAGGACTAATTAAGGGTCTGTCTACTTGTAACCCGAGTGTTATTCTGGTCAGGGCCGATCCTAAGATTTAGGAGGTCCGGGGCGAAAGTAAAATTTGGGGCATTTTAATATAAATATTATATAAATATATATAAAATATTACTAATACATAATTAAATGTATCTAAAAGCAATATTCATATCAAATTATTTATACGTATTACCTTAAAAGTTTCTTCTAACATTCCTCGATGCAAAGTCACTTATGATAGAGTTTATGTCAATCTCATCCAATAATTTCTTCTCGATGCATAATGTTGCCAAACCATTTAACCTCTCCTGAGTCATTGTTGACCTCAAATAGTTCCTCAATAACTTCAACTTTGAAAAGCTTCTTTCAGCCGATGCGACAGTCACAGGCACAGTAAATAAGAGTCGGTAAGCAATGGAGACATTAGGATAACAATCCACATCTCTGACATGCTCAAAAATCTCCATAGCAGACATTACGTCATCTGGCAAAGTGAATTTCATAATCTTCAATTCAGAAATAAGATCATATACCTCAACATCAGATGAACCATCAAAAGAAAATGTTTCTGCAAATTTAATGCAACATTCTTCAAGTTCATTATCATTTAATGACTTCAAAGTACTTGAGCTCATCAAAAATCCAAATATATCTTTAAACATCATGAGTTCTTCAAATCTGTTCTTCAAAGAAGCGATTGCCATATCAACCAAAACAAAAAAATATTCAACTTCAAAAGCCTTCTCAGCTTCAAGAATTTCTTCTTGGCAATTACTTTCATCAAATTGTTTCTTCCTCGTAGCACGACGTTTTTCAGGAAATGATGCCTCCACACCCATGTCTGTTGCAATACCTTTGGCGATGATCAGACTAGAAGAAAATCCCTCATTTCTGTAATTCTCAAAGTATTGCATTATACCTTGTATTTGCTTCAAAGTAGAGTCAATGAACATGGCTGGTGATTGCAACTTCTTGCTCACTTTATTTACAGCAAATAAAATATCATGCCAGATAACCATACCAATTAGAAACTCAAAGCTGCCAAGTGCATCAAATAAATTTTTTGCATCACTTCTATCCTTAGGTTCAACGTCAGAATCATGATGTAACTCAGACAAAGCAGATCTTAACTCAGTAGCTTGATATCTTATTGCTGTAACACTTTTGATTCGACTCTCCCAACGAGTATTGGATAATGATTTCACAGTTAGACTAGGAACATGTTTAAGCAAAACATTCCATCTTTTCGTAGAACCAGCAAATAACACATATATGCGTTGAACAATTCCAAAAAATGAAACAGCTTTCCCACTAGATTTTGCCATATCACAAAGAGTAAGATTTAGACTATGGCACGCACATGGCATATACAATGCTCTTAGATTGATATCAAGTAACCGTGTTTTTACCCCTTTGTATTTTCCTTTCATATTAGAACCATTGTCATATCCTTGACCCCTTATGTCACTAATATTTAGGCCAAAGGACTCCATAGATTCAAGCAATACATTAAAAAGCCCCATACCAGATGTGTCATCCACCTTCAAGAACCCCAAAAAGTACTCCTCAATTTTTATCTTGCCATCAGACAAATTAACACATCGAACTAATAAAGTCATTTGTTCTTGATGACTGACATCAGGGGTACAATCTAGGATAACAGAGAAATACTTGGCCTCTTTAACAACCTTTATGATATAACTTGTGATATCAGAAGCCAAAAGAGAGATCAACTCATTCTGAATTTTGTGACTAAGATAATGATAATGAATTTCTTTGTTCTGAATACGTCTAAGGTGGTCTTGCATTACCAAGTCAAATTCTGCAATCATCTCAACACAAGCTAAGAAATTACCATTACTATCATTATAAAGCTGCTCACTGCTTCCTCTGAAAGCCAAATTGCGTTTACCAAGAAATTTCACGATGGCTATTATTCTTAACAAAACTTGCCTCAACCGTTCTTTCTCCTTTGTGATTTGCTGCTGTTATTCTTTGTCAATTGTTTCCTTTTTCCGCAGTCTAGCTCTTAATTCATTCCAACTATTCATATTACTAATATGCTCAACACTATTTTCATGTTCTTTAAGCTTCTCACTGATATGCTTCCAATTTCTTAACCCATCACCTGCTAAGGAACTAGGACTCTTGCTAGTGCTAGACTTGAAGATCTTACAGCAGAAACAAAAAACTTTGTCAACATGCTTTGAATAAACTAACCATTTTCTATCATGTACCTCTCCATTGTTAAGTTTCTAGAATAATGAGCATATGAAAAATGTCTTGAGGCAGCATCTAGAGGAAATTTGATATTTTCTTCTCTTATAGGCCCTTTCTTGACTAATATGTCTCTTGCTTTATTATCAAGATTATCCCAATTTCTTGGATCATAAATATCTGAAGTGTAAATTGGTTCCTCATCAACATTAGCAGACTGTGCATGTGCACCTGATGCATTTACTGTGGTCTGAGAGTCACTTACATTGTTATCATCGACGTTGATGTTAACATTTTCTTCCTGATTCCCATTAGTTGGTTCATCCGCAACAACTATTGCCAACTCATCTGGGTTCGTCGAGGCGCCCGTATTACTCTTAGAGCCATGATAACTCTTGCAAAATTTATCCATAGCTCCTCTCTGTGATTCTATCAACTCATCCACACGTCTTTTCTTTTTCCTTTTCTCGCAGCCTGATTCATATTTTCTAGACGACATGATATCCCAATTCCCACGGTGCTGAAATTATTATAAATATACAATAGTTATAAATCAGTTGAAATTAAATAACTTGTGAATTAATAATTAATGATATGGAGAATTGTGGAATTGGTAATCGAGCAGCGTACCTGTGTGCTGACGCAGTCAAACAGGAACAACACGCGCACGACGGCACGAGTCACGACGAGGATCGCGCGTGCATGCGCTGGGAGCGCGGGCGCAGGCGCGCAGCACGCGTGCGGTGGCGTCCCTCGGTCCCTGGCCGGCGTTGCGGTAGTGCGGCGTGCCGCGTGCGGCGGCAGCGCTGCGAGGCTCTAATTGCGTGCCGCGTGCGGCGGCGGCGCTGCGAGGCTCTAATTGCGTGCCGCGTGCGATCTGCTGCTACGTGCGATCTGCTGCCCACAGGCTAATTACGTCGCCCGGCCGGCAGTCCCGTACGTGTACGTGACGTACACCTGGGCAGGCTTGCACCTGGGGTGGGGCCCCTGGGATTTGGGGGCCCAGGGCAGCCGCCCCCCCTGCCCCCCCCAAGGGCCGGCCCTGATTCTGGCCACCATCACCTGGGTGATTTGCAGGGGAATAACACCTGATTTTGAACTAAAAAAATCCAGGTGCTACAAAGAGATCTGTCACCCGAAATTTCTGACCCTAAGATTCTAATCAGACGATTAACAAAAATATATATAATTATTACCTAAAAATATCCTAAATAGAAGAAGCACACTGCAGCACATCATGACTCCATAGTTAATATTACATAAATAGAGATTTGTTCATACATATTTTTTCCTACTTGAGACTTGAATAATAAAAAGGAAAACCACATATGGCATCTTATCGTTCTTCAAATTTGCATAATACAAACTGATTATAAAACAAGTTTTTCATGATTAGCAGGCAAAATGCTGCATCCAGATATTTGAATAATTCAAAGACATATCTAGTTGCTGCATCTTCTTAGTCTGATATTTCTAGAATCAGCCACTCGACATAATTGGTAGATGCATCTTTGACCCTGAGAAGACTTCTTCAGATCCACCTCAAAACCCTAAGATGTTGATTGCGATCATCAATGAAGGACAGTTTCTTGACACTCCTCACCAGGTCAAAGAAAATCTTTTCTCGCCCAACTTCAACATAGCGAGCACGAATGGCTTCTGCAGTCTGATTATCTGGGCAAAGAATAAAACCAAATCTGCGTCCTGAACAATAGAAAAATGTTAAAGATCGCCGGATATGTAAAATTGTTATGCCAAACTAAACTCTAAAAAAGGTAAATAATGGAAGATTACCTGGGTCAATTGCAACCCTGAACAATGGAAGATTGTTATGGCCAACCACACTCTCCAAAGCACGGACTGTTGTCATCCACCTGTTGTTGTTCCCATTAGTTTGTGACCAAGCTAAGACCAGACATTCCTGAGGACCATCTATGATACCGAGATAGCACAAATTGTCACGAGTGATAGGAACATCTTCCCTGGCAAAAGCATTTTCACCAAGATGACGATGCTGCAGTGAAAATGTGAAAACCATCACATTTAGGATTATGACAACTCTTAAGCAATCAAAGCAAATGTAAAGATTCAAGCATCAACAAATGAAGAGCATAGTTAAACATATATATAGTTAACCAAAGTACAAATTACAAATTGAACAAATACATAGATATTTATCTATAGTTAACCAGAGAATAAATTTTTTTGGGATAGTGAAAACCCTTAAGATGAAAACACAACCTTCAAATATAACCAGATTCTAAATTACAGAACATAATAGTTTGATTTACAGAATACTGTAACTTGATGACTAATTAGATGTAAATGATTAAGTATACCAAAATAGTTGCCAGCATAACCAAAATAAACGGATAAACAAATTTTTAACTATAGTCAGTCATAGAACAAATATATTTTGGAAGATTAAATGCATACTCACACCAATGTTGGAAAGAAGAAATGTGATTTTGAAATATCAGCAAAAATGTTGATATGACAAAATGATTTGTAAAACCTCCAGGCTTCAAGGACTCTCCAAGAGACCAGAAAGTGCATATAACTTTTCCAAGACGTACAACATTCTCACAAATGTATAAAAGAATCATATATTTATTAATAAATTAGTGGAGGATAGAAATAAATGAATTGATTAGTATAATACAGGAAAAACATACTTGCTGAACTTTGAAGAAGCCAGTGAGAAAAGAGCTTTATAATTCTTCAACTCTTAATTTAAAACATCAATCTTTTGTATGGCAGTTTCAAATTCACCATGATAAAGCAGAAGGCTTTACAACCCTTCTAGGACCATACAAAGGTAATTTGCCACCAGTAGAGGAATCTCTTGAAAGATAAGGCTGATAACCAGAAGGCCTGTCACTGCTTGATTCAGGTTCATGAAAATCAGGATCAACACGGTGAATTGGTGTTCTTACATATGGACTAGAATCAGAATACTTCAAATTGTACACCTCATCTAATTTCCTTATCATATCACAAACATTTTGAGTTAAAGTTTTTTCATCAAGAACTATGATTTATGGAGATTCCTGGAAGAGAATGGAACATAATAAAAAATTAAATTTAAGAACTATTGAATGAACCAAGAAATCCATATATTAATTGTGCTATGAACAACATAATAAGAACAAAAAATAATTACATGATGCATATTAAAGAATTATAGGAGCAAAGTAATTGGAAATTTAGTACGAACAATTGTAAATATTAATAAGTGACCATACATTTGAATTTTGATTCAAAGAAGTAGTTAAATCTCACATTGCGCTTGTTGGGCAACTGAGAACACTAGATGAGTTCATAAACATATGTAAATATGAGATAAAAGGCCATCATGTGTAGAAAGAAAATTTACTCTCTGGATCATCAAAAAGGTGAGTTGTTAAAAAGACCTTTATTGCTTTAGAAAAATTAAAGATTATCTTAGTATTATAATAAAAATAGAATGGGAAATACAACTACTAACGCGCATGAATGATCAGAAAGTAAACAGAATAAGAGATGAGTAAAATATCAGAAACAGCTTGAAAATAAAAATGAAGAACATATACCTCATTAGAGTTGGATCTTGGAATTGGACAAAAGGAACCTGATACATCATCTTCTTCACCATCTTCAAGAGAGATAACATCATTGATATCCAAATTAACAGAATTTCTAAACAGTGGCTTGGATTATGAATTGGTTAGGGGTAAATCAACATTAAAAATATCACAAAGAGGTTCTCTTAAAGAAGCTATGTCTGTTTTAGTGATAAATTTTTCAGAATCATTCATCCTAGACCTGGGTTTCTTATAAACATGATCTGACAAAGACAAATACATGCCTATTAGAAAAGAGTACATAAAAAGTTATGAAAATTAATGAAATGGAAAAATAATGAGGTAGATGCATACGATCTTTTGGGTATCCACTTGGGGGCATAACAAATGATTTTTTTCTGTATTAGAGTAGGTGTAGTATGCTTTTGCAAGTTTTGGATAACTCTATCAACTTGTTCCTGATTAGGCTGAAGGTAAACAAAACAATAATTAAAAACTAGTAGGGATTTAGTAAATGAAAAAATAAAAAACTTCAGAAACAGAATATAAATTGGACCTTGTGTGAATTGAAATTTGATGAAGATGGTAGAATATTTTATTTGATTGGAGCAATAGCTTCATTGGATGATTTCAAGGAAGATATTGGGACAATAGGAGAATTCTGAAAAACAAAAAACAAGGGTATTTAGAAAAATGATATGTAAATACTATTTGTTGAAAATAATAACATGTGAATAATGTACTTATTTGATATCAGAATAAGGATTAAATTCCTTAGATTGAGTAAGAGGTAGATCATGTTCATAATCAAAATCATCAAGAGAGCTATGAGCTGTAATTTGTAAATAAGGTAGAAAATTGTATTAGCTATGAATATACCTTAACAGTGATTAAGAGAATATGCAACATATAAAAAAATAGGAGAAGAAGTGAACACCTGTAGTATTGTCAAAATCCATATGATTTTTCTATGACAATCAGTTTGAGTTATTTGGATCACTATTTTTAGGAGATGAAACTTGGGGGGAAGCAGCAGCAGATTCATGAGGATATTGAGTAACAAGTTTGAGAATTTCCAAAACTATATTCTTCATTCTAGATTTAGTACTTGAAGCATATTGCAGGAGCTTCGTGAAAGTATGAAATATATGCTCAGGAAGAGAAGAAATTGATGTGACATCCAAATTGACTCGCAATGCTAAACTGAAGGTATGCTTTTTAATGGCTTTGCAAATTGAGGTCTTTAAATCAGTTGGAAGCTTACATTCAAAAACTGAATCAATCTTGTCCAAGAATTCAAAATCATAAGAATTGGGAAGATGAAGACTAGGCAGACCATAAGAAATTAGTCATAAATAGACAAAATAAATTTGACTTTGCAGGAACAATCTAGGGACAGGAGGTTGCAAACTTTTGCATAACAGGTTTCAGAAAAGTCCAGAATTGGCCTAAAACCATAAACACCTCGAGATTTGATGTCAAAATTAGAATAAGTTTGTATCATATTGCCTTTCCAAACACTAATCCTAGACAAAGTATCCTCAACATGTCGGGAACCAAAATCAACATGATCGAGATACATTACCTGGAATAACAAGAAAGAAAAATAGTAGATAAATATTGATTTCTCTCACTAAATACTGATATAGAATAGGAAGTTGCAGAGGAAAGAAATACTTACACCTAGGTTATAGAGACATCCACCAAGTGTTCCTAGTTCTTTACCAGCTTTAGTTTTTCCCTTGTTGAATATTTTAATGTGCTTAAGCAACCAACTTAAAATATATCCACACCAATCAAAATCTTTGCAGTTGGTAATATCATCAAAAATACCAAAATGTTTATGAGTTGGTGTCAAAGAAGCATTGGAACATAGAAAGGAATTCAAAGAAATCAGAATGAAACAAATAAAATGTATCCTCATCAGACATAACTTCTTCTTTACTCTAAAGTTTCTTGATAAAAAATTCAACACTTGGGATAGATTCCTTGTTAAACTTCTTCAAAATAATTGACTTGCCATTACGTATATCAGTTGGAAAAGGTCTCCCGCCGAGTGGTATTCCAAGAACATTATGCACAGACTCTTTACTGAGAGAAATAATTTTACCATCAACAACAATATCACCAGTTTTATAATCAACAAGTCTTGCTACCCACTTAGAAAAGTTGTTAGGAACAAAGCACTTGTCGAATAGCAAAAGAGAGCCAAATTCATAATTTTCAATAACCTTCCTCTCTGATTAGATGTCAAATTCTTAATGACCTTATCAAAATCAGTAACTGAGAATCGAGTGAAAGTAAATTTTGGCTTCTTAACAGACTTTTTCTTGATAAGCTACAATGATGTATAATTAACTAAATTAGGTGTTGGAGGTGCCGAATAGTATAAGGGACATGTAAGATAATAAATAAGCCAAATGATACATACCTGTTAGTCAATCTATTCTTCATTTTGCTTTTCAACATCTTAAATTTCTTGTACTGAAGTTAAAAAAAAGTCATGATATTGAAATAAATATAAAAATTGAAGCAGAAAATAAAAACGCTCAAAGGCTTACATCAGCTATGACTTCCTGGTATAGGTGGATGTTAAAGTCATTTTGTTTATCACTTGAAGTAGTATCCTAAAAAAAATATCATGTGTAAAATTTAAAAGAAAAATTTATATAATAATAAGACTTAAATATACAGATCAGCTTACTAAATTAAATGCAGGAAATACAGGGAAACAATGCAATCCACAATGTGACAAATAGAAATAGAATAATATCATGCAATAAGTGATTAGAAAAGAAAGAACTAACTAGTGAAGCAAAAAAACACAAAACAAATCTTACATGATTCATTATCAGTATCATCAGCGCCGCTGGATATCTCAATATATTCTGCTTCAGATAAGTTTTCATGAAAATTATGGGTATGAACATCTTCATCAGATTCATTGTAGATAAAATCATCTATACCTCTACGCCTCTTACGGGCCATCTGTTTAACACAAGATAATGACACAGGAAATCAGATAAACATAAACATTGGCTACAATTTGATGAACAACAATGTTAACTAAGATGTCAATTCAGAAGGGAAATAATGACTATCATAACACTTTGATTACTTATGATTCATGCTCAGGATAGACATTCAGCATGACAATGGATTAGAAACAAAAATTCAACATCCATGTAACTAAATCATATAGAAACATATGACTACAAACACAAACCCTACAATGATACAGCATTGCAACATAGCAATTGAATATAGTAGGGAATAATGATTGGCATAACAACTAAATTTAAATTAAAACTTAATGAGACAATACAATATGCAGGACAATGTATTTCGAACGAAGCAAAATCACCAGCTCTTCCAAATTCACCCATCAAACAAAGCAGCAGTGGAACAAAATTAGAGGAGCACTTAGATGAATCAAAGAGAAATGGAGGCAACTCAACTCAGTTCAGGACCTCGCATGGAGAGCAGGAAACAGAGGGGGAAAACGAAATCAAACTAAACAAATGAGCAAACCAATCGTTGAAACAAACTCTTGCTTGAAACAAGCAACAGAGGAGCAAATTAGAGGAGCGGATAGCAAATCAGAGAAAGGTGGACGAATCAACTGACCTAGGAACCTCGCCTGGAGAGCAAAAAACAGGGAGGAAAAAAAAGGAAATCCAACTAATAGTAACACCCGGGTGTTAATTATAGGGTTAAAGCACTTCATTAAGCATAATGAGCATCATGGCATTGCATCAGTTTCAAATGATTGTTAATAAAATGGGGCTTTTTAATTTTCGTGGGGTTGTTCCCTAACTGGTGTCAGTGGCTCTGTTGGTTTTCCAACTTACGGGCCTGCATGTCACCCTCTTTGCTCCTCTCTACCTTTTTCCTCGAATCCCTCTGTTTCGGACCGCCGATCACTTACTCGATGAATCAAAGGGGGAAGGGGCTAATCGCCTCACCTTAGGGTCTGCTGGAGAGCGCAGCGGCAGGATCAGTGGTGGAATGAAAAGAATTCAAGCAAGCACACAACGCAAGGATAGAAAAAGGTGCAGTAAAAAAAGAAGCAGGAGAGGCTGTCATATGGGACCATGATGTCAGCGAGTCAAAGAAAACAAAGCAAACCGAGCAGAGCAGTCAGCAGATCAGATGGACACCGAAGAAAACAGGCAGGATCAGACAGCGCAAAAAAAAAAAGGCGATGAAGTCGCCAGAAACATCCGGATAAATGTATAGCTTTTCCCCTAATTAAACATGCATGATTACTGTACTAGTTACATAGATAATGGCTAATTGGTGGTTAGAGTCCATTAATCCTGATTAACCTATGTTTAGGCCATTAGCATGCCTATATTTAAACTTTAGCTTCCCTATTTTAACCCATCCAAACGTTAGGCGTCAATAATGCTACACTAATTTGTTATGTTTGCAATGTAAGTTCTGCATGAAACAGCTTACTCCTACCGATTAGTGTGATTGGTTTTAGCTAGGATTGCATGCTCAGCGTGGTGCCACGCATGTCATGTAAATAGAAAATTAAACAAGAGCATGGCTAGCTAATAACCAAACGTCCAAATGGATGGAGTCGGTGGTTGGATTTGTGAGATGGGCCTCAGTGCATCCCGTAGTCCGTACAATATCACTCGATGGTCACATGGTACGCTGGAATGGACAGTGAAGAGGACAGCAGGCAGGGACAAAACGAGCGAAACGTAGCCAATTTGATAGCACCGCTTCTCCTCTTCGGGAAAATACTAAATTGAAGTGGTTGCCAACTACCAAATCATGGAGTAGCAGAGAGGTAGCTCCAGGCGGCTCAACCAGAGATGACGGAGAAAAAAGAGGTGTGTGTGTGCAGTGCAGGCCGTTTGTGGATGCCGCCGGCAGGGATGGTATAAGCAGGCGCGCGCCTTCTTCTTCGAAGGTGTTAAATTATCATATCGAATGTTTATATACTAATTAAAAGTATTAAACATAGATTAATTATAAAACTAACTGCACAGGTGGAGGTCAATTCACGAGATGAATCTATTAAGTCTAATTAGTTCATAATTTGACAATATGATGCTACAGTAAATATGTGCTAATCATAAATTAATTAAGCTTAATATATTCGTCTTGCGAATTAGCCTATGCAATTAATTTTATAATTAACTCATATTTAGTCCTAATAAGGGGGTATTTGGGAGATAGGGGCTAAACTTTAGCCCTGTCACATCAGATATTCGGATGCTAATTAGGAGAACTAAACATGAGCTAATTATAAAACTAATAGCAGAACCCCTAAGCTAAATCACGAGACGAATCTATTAAACCTAATTAATCCATCATTAGCAAATGGTTACTGTAGCACCACATTGTCAAATTATGGACTAATTAGGCTTAATAGATTCGTCTCGCGATTTAGCCTAGGGGTTGTGCAATTAGTTTTATAATTAGCCTACGTTTACTACTCCTAATTAGTGCCCAAACATCCGATATGACACGGACTAAACTTTAGCTCCAGGATCCAAACACCCCCTAAGTATCTAAACATTCGATGTGACTGGACTAAACGTTAGCGGAACAAACACCCCTTACGTCGTTACCGTCTTGATGGTGATGATTCGGATGCCTGGCGTGCCACGCTGGCTCCTTCTCCACGCCGGATGCGTGGCCCAGTCAAAATGGCGGGAAGACAGGGATCTTTCCCTCCTGAACCGGATAAATGGCGCCAAACTCTTCACCTGTGCGTGCGTACGGAGGGTCCTCTTGCTTTTGGATCATCGTGATGCCTTGCTCACCAAAGTAGCTAGCTTCTTAAGTGTTAGCCTTTGGCCTATGTTTTGGCCTCATGTTAAGTGCAATGCGAGTCATGGCAATTTGTATGGATGCCAGATTTATGATGGATGACAAAGTAATGCAAGTGCTTTTGTTGTGCCAAACGGACTGAAACATAGATGACAAATTATCAACAAATATAAGTAGATGGATGACATGTTCAAAGGCACACATATTTATAAATCATAACCAGCCACCAGATGTTTTCCAAAAATCATACGTAACCAGCAAATTAACCATCCATACATGTTCAACAGCTAATGTTGTTTTGCCATAGCATTCAAATATTCACAAACAAAAGGTAATCAAGCTGCTACATGTGCTGCCTAGATAACAGGCTTGTACAAAAAGCATCCTAGTTTCTGATTCCTCGGCTACTTCAGTAGTTGTTCCCAAATATCAGGTGTGCCATTCTCGACATATTGTTGCTGCTACCAGTCTGAACTGGAGCCCCTCTTGCCGTGCTTCTTCTTCCAGGCTGAGTTGGTTCCCTCCTTGCCCTGTTGTTTCTTCCAAGTTGAGTAGTGCTACTCTCCTGTGTGCCGACTCCACCCTACAAGTAACAATTTGGTTAGTCCAAGTACTGGTGAGAATACAAGTGATGTAGATATTTCAAACTTACCCCTGGATTTGATGTGCCTGCAACCGATGTCAGCTCCTCACTTCTCTTCCTTTTCCTAGCATCTCTCTTGATGTAGGAATTCTTCTTTTTGCCTGCTTCTGGATTTCTTTGACAAGTCCTTGAATTGTGTGTAGTTTTCTGACACATCCTACACCTCATCTTGATTCCCACCTTACTTAACTTTGTTCCCTTAGGTGCTTCTCCTGGCTCCCTTGTTCTTTGTGTCTTGGGCCTCCCTGGCATCCTAATATAAGCAGGAGGAAGTGGCCTTGGCATGTTAGAAATTGGCCAATTGTGTTGCCCTTCAACTGGATGCAAACAATGTTGATAGGTTTTCTTGTACTCTAATATTGAGAAACATGGTGCTATGAAATCATCCAAGTGCTTGGATGCCTTTGTATATTGCACTGATAGCATGACAACATGGCAAACTTGAGAGTTGCCAATACCTGCAGCTACATGCTTTCTGCTCCAAATTGACAGTATACCTCCACTTGTTATTCTCAGTCAGTTCAAACCCATCTTGTCCATTCCATATAACACTTGACAGTTGCTGGATCTCACAATGTTGAGCTTCAACTTTCTGAATATGTTTGGGATATTGTTCCCTGCCACCTATTTGTCTTGTCCCTGTTCTCTTGGATTCTGACCATAACCTTGCATCTTATAGCCTCATGCATAAAAATGATTGGCTTGAACCTAGAATCCATAAGAGTAGTCATCACTTGAATCATAGTAGGGACTAGCTACATCTTGTAAGTCATCTACTTCAGCTAATAGAGTAGGTACCCATTTGCATTTTCCCCTTCTATTTGGCTTCCATGGACTCCTAGCTTATCTGCCCTTATGTTTCTCTTTATGTCCTTGGCAAATTTCTTAAGCTGTTCTGCTTCATCATCATCTGCAGAGCTGTTGTCCTCTACAAGCTGCTCATAATCTTCATCTGAAGTAGTGTCAGTATCTTCACATTCTGTTCTGCTATCAGGTTCACCTTGAGGTACATCTCTGTTTGAACTCCCTGGCTGTGACGGTGATCTGTAGGATCCCTCATTATCACCTTCCTCCATAGAAATATCCTCTACATAAATATCTGCTACTCCACCAGTGTTGATGTGATCACGCATCATTTGGCAGGATGCATCATCAGCCAATAGGATAAGCCCATTGACCAACTCCTTCCCCGGACGCAACCAATGCAAATGCAGTGCATCAGAGGAAGACATATGATCACCAAGATGCCCAATGATCTCAGGAAGAGAAAGCTTGTCCATTTCAATATACGACATTGCGCTACGGCCTCTCACATACTGTGATTTTCCTGGAGAGAGGATGAATTCCCCTCGAAAGTGGAATCTGACTGCAAGGAACTCCAAATTATCCATCCAGACAGCAAAACACACATCATCAATCACAAAAATCCTAACTTTATAGACTCCTACAACATAAACTGTATATCTAAGCCAAAACTAAGTAGTCAAATAATAAGATTGAGCGAATCAAATTTTGTTGGCAGTAACATTCAGCTACATCTAATGGAACGATCAAGTTTAATAATAAATTGCACAGAACCTGCAATCATATTCACAAAAAAAAAACAAAAACCCCAATTTGAATGAACCTGTAACTTGGCAATTATTTGGAATTTTGGACTGACAGCCGGATGGGGTCGGCCATCAGCAGCCATGCACGACGGCGTACTGAAGCACGCCGCAAGTGGAGGAACCGCCGAGGCGGAAGCAAGCTACAGGGCGGGATGGAAGAGGAAGGCTGAAAACAGCCGCGGTTGATAGACGGGTGTGGCGCGCAGCAGCATGAGGCACAAGATCGGCATCTTTGTCGAATAATATCTCAAATTGCTCGAATCAATCACCGATTGCACAAGACCCACAAGAAAACCCCAATCCAAGAACCTACCCCGTTCGAATCTAGCACCAGATTAGGGGAAAAAAGCTAGGGGTTTGGGTTGCGAAGACTCACCTCGACTTCCTGTATCAATCTTTGCAACCAGACCTCCTTGCGATCATGGATTCCCCGTTCGCTTTGCCGGAGGGAGAGACGAGCGGAGGGAGCGAGGAGGAGCAGAGATGTATGAAGTCTCGTCCCTTCCTCTCCAAGAATGTAGAAGAGGCCCAATACACCTCTTACAAGTGGGCCAGGCATCCAGCGTGGAGCAGGAACTAGCGTGGCGCGCCACGACGGCAAAACCGGCCTGCAAAACAGCCATAGGGGGTTAATTAACCGGTTTCAACTATTTCAGTGTGCACTGAGGGGGTTAAGTAGTCTACCATTGATACGTTAGGGGTTATCTAGATTTTTTTCATTTTTGCAACATGCCTGGTCAGCGACACCAAGTAAACTGAAGCACTATTTGTAACACATGACGGGACTACAGAAGAACGGATTTTAGGCATCCGTATGACTTCACAAATGAATCGTATTACGGCAAGTTCTTCTAAATATGTTTCTGAGCATGGTCCAACCGTGGAGCGAACGGGTGGCGATCCATGAAACGTGCTGAGAAGGACAACCAGTTTATGAAGAACAACAAAACTCGAGCACTACTCCAATCATCTCAAATAAATACAAACTTTGTCTGGTGTCAGGTATACAAACGTTCAAGCCTGGTCACGACAGCTTGTTCCTAGACTTGCTTGCAGTCTTCCTCAAGAAATGCGACCAATCTTCTCAGTTCTCACTACTACCAACTTGCGGCGTGTTCGCTTCAGCTTATTCAGCCGGCTTATCAGCCACCAAACAGTATTTTCCTCTCACAATAAATCAGCCATTTCAGCTTTTCAGCCAGCTTATAAGCTGAAGCGAACAGGCTGTTGCATCTCGAAGGTATTCAAACCGAAAGCAGTCTAACTTCTAATCTGATTCTAAAGTTCATCATCCAAATTCTTCAAATATTTCTTTTACATGTTCATCAGAGGAAAAACCTCTGTGACCGCGAGCAGTGGCACATAGCACGATAGCACCGGCCTCCAGCAGTAGCTGCTCTGTTTCTACGTAACGCCATGCTGAATCGAACATGGGGGCATGACCAAAGGCGCCGTGCGAATCGCAGCATATCACATGACTCCCATTGAGTCCAGGAGATAGAATCATAGCACTACTCCACATTTCTAAACTGAGCATTCTTCTAATTTGAGAAAAAGAAATCACGACTGATGAGAAACAATACAAATTGTGACTGGCTCCTATTGGCTGGTGTTGCTCTGGATGGGCGCTGCCGCGCTGGGCGGATGGCCATGGCCCATGGATGCGATGGAATGGAGGAGAGGACAATTCCGAGGGTGTTTGGTACGAGGTGCTAAACTTTAGTAGGATCACATCGGATGTTCGGATGTTAATTAAGAGGACTGAACATGAGCTAATTACAAAACTAATTGCACAGGTGGAGTCTAATTCGCGAGACGAATAAGTCTAATGAATCCATCATTAGCAAATGGTTACTGTAGCACCACATTGTCAAATCGTGGACTAATTAGGCTTAATAGATTCGTCTCACGAATTAGACTCCACCTGTGCAATTAGTTTTGTAATTAGACTATGTTTAATATTCCTAATTAGTATCCAAACATCCGATATGATGGACACTAAATTTTAGCAGGTGTATCTAAACACCCCGTAGACAAGTCTCAGGCTTCCGGCAAATCTCTATAAAATTCTTCACTAAGTTTTGTGTGATTACAAAGATCTAATTGGTCAGCAATGTTGACCACGTCTATAATTCCAGGAATGAGATAATGAAATCCTCCTGCCCAAGTGCAGTTGGGCTAATCTGAAGTCTGAACCATATGTCCATATGCTTGCTTGAGTCCAATCAAGCAGCTAGCCTGCCTATCAGTTCGCACTGAAGGAAAGCCAGGGAAAAGTATTGCTGGTCCAGTAATCCAGTTCCTAGTGACCAGTCTATTTTCAGGAAAGCAAGGGAAACTATACAGGTCCAGTTCGCATTTCACTTTCAAAGCCACTGTTGAGCTACTATTCCAAGATTAACACAATTAAAGCACCAATCACGAGCTAAACACTGCCTAGAAGCCTCGCGCTGTATACACGTTCTACTAGTACATACCAAATGGCCGTCATCATTGCACTATTTACCGTCACAGGGTTCCAGTAATTATTTTCTGTGGGCACTATTGACCACCTCAATACTTTCTGGGGGTGAGTAAAAGCAAGATGGAACGACCCCTTGCTGTAGCACAAAGGCTCTCCAGCTCGCGGTCTAGGACATGCACATGCCGACATGCGTAGTAGCATTGCAGGATGATATGAATAGATTCCTCAGGCAACATAAAAACTACTATGTGGTAGTGGACCAGTGGGCAGCCGCACACCTTTTTTTTTACTCTGTTATCATGGTTATAATCATCTGTTTCCTACCAGAGCATGGCATAATTGCCTGCAAAACTAATCATGTAACAAGTTCTTTTTCTAGACCAGCCTGTGTACAAAGTACAAACTACCACTGATAGGCCATGTTTAGTTACTCCCAACTCCCAACTTTGACACTATGCAAAAAGAAGATTCCCCATCACATCAAACTTGCGGTACATGCATGGAGTACTAAATGTAGATGAAATTAAAAACTAATTGCACAGTTTTGTTGTATTTTGCGAGACGAATCTTTTGAGCCTAATTAGTCAATATTTGGACAATAATTCACAAATACAAACGAAACGCTACAGTGTGCTACAGTGCTGTAACAGTAATTTGGCACCTCCCAAATTCCCCAACTAAACAAGGCCATAGTGTTAGATAAAGATCAACAGCAGAACCAAAGCAGAATTACGGATTGTCCACATCTACATGTATGCAAGATTATCGTACCGAGAAGTGTCACAGACACAATCCGACAACTAGTACCAGCAATCCTACAAAGTGCACGGTCTCCACTAGAAAAGAAAAACAATAACAAGGTAACCAAAAGGGATGTGCTGGAACTGGTCAACAGTTCAGACCTCATAAACCGGCTAGAGGTAACTCACCTGTCAAAATAACCAGAAAACCAGTGCAAGCTTCTGCTAGTTAAAATATCCTCCTCTGGTTATCAGATCAATGCATATAGCAAGGATTAAAAAAAATCTCTGAAAACAGCTAGTAGTGCTACATCTTGAATTTTCCTAAAAAAACCGCCGCTGATTTACTGATGTTATTGCAGCGTATGGCTATGAATTTCACAAGTACTCTCTCCGTTCTCTCCGTTCCAAAATGTAGGTCGTTTTGACTTTTCTTGATACATAGATATTACTATACACCTGGATTATGTCTAGATACATAGATTTTATCTATGTATCTAGAAACGCTAAAATAACCTACATTTTGGAACGGACAGAGTACATTTTTATTTTTACCTTCTTACGTAGCTAATAATATCAGAAAACAGAAAGTACAATAATATACATGAAGAGCTAACATGTGATCACAAAGTCACAGGCTAACTTCCACAGCTGCATCGAACAAAAAGCATCCACTGACATCAAACCTGTCCTCCCAGTTTGGATCACTTGAAGTTGCTCCAGTCTTTTGCTTTACCCAAGATATTTTAGCATGTGACATGTCTCCTTTCACATCTTTCAAGTCCTTTGAAAATACAATTTTACAGAGATGTTAAAGCAAAATTTAACCTAGTTAAAGGGGTGTTTGGATCTTTAGTCCGGACTAAAATTCATTTCACATCAAATATTTAGAGGCTAATTAGGAGGATTAAACATGAGCTAATTATAAAACTAATTACATAGATGGAGGCTAATTCACAAGACGAATCTATTAAGCCTAATTGATCCATCATTTGCACTTTGCACTTTGGGCTCAGCTTTCGGTAAAGTAGCACATGCATGGTACACCTTCTTCTTCTCTGGCCAAAGGCACAAAGCACTGGCGCACCGCTCTATCCCATCCGGTGCTTTTGACGACTTTTTACTGTTCCGACCGGCCCCATCCCCGTCCCCTCTCTCTTCAAAATGCTTTGCTACCAAATCTTTGGCCACCCTATCTGTGCGTCTATCTCTCGTACAGAAAGTGGGGGCCATCCGTCGGTGACCTAGGGTGAGGGAAGAGGAGGTCCGAGACTAGCCGGACGCAGGCATGGCAGCTTTATTCCTTTTTAATTGGGAAGGGAGGGAGTAGAACAAAGCTCTCACCGCCAGACCACCCCACTCATCGGCTCGTCCTCGTCTTCTCCTCCCACCCGACCACCCGATCCCCTTCCTCCTCCCACCCCCCTCCGATCCCCCAAGCGGCGACTGCGGCGCAACCTAGCCATGTCCGGCAACAGTGTCGCCGACCTGGTCGCCAAGCTCCTCCCCAGCGTGCCCTCGGCCAACATCTTCAACAAGGGAAGCGAGCTGCCGCCCTGGCTTCGCGATGCTAAGGAGGACCTCCTCTACCTGGTCGACGCCGCCACTGCCGCCGCACACGGCTTCCACGAGGCTACCAAGACTTACTGGGTCAAGTTTGTCTCCGCCGATGCCCTCCGTCATGCCCTCACCGCCTCTTCTTCGCAATGCCAATAGGATCTCCGCCAACTTCCTCTGAGGGTGTACGTCATGCCCACCGCATCGCTCCATGATGCCCACTTGGTCTCCAACATGGTCTTGGGTGTCGAGCCACTGCCGGTGCAAGTGAGGTGCATTAGCGTCCACAACGCCAACGACCTCGACAACAAGGTTTCTACATACAACATTGCCCGTGGCCTTCTCCAAGACATCAAACGCACAAGGGGCACGGTGGAGAGTGAGGCGTCTCGTCTGGCTGCTTTGGCCAACCCCAAGGTCAAGGACGCTGAGAAGATGATGGACCTATACCATGAGGTCAAGCCAGCTTACGAGGCAATGCCGGAGGCGGAGAAGGGCCCGTCAGAGGAACAGATCAAGATGATGGCTGCTTTGAGCCGTCTATCCATCGCCCAAGAAGTCGCACGTGTGATTCAAGATGCAGCCGCCACCATGGCATCACTCAACAAATCCCTAACCAAGAGTGTGGAAGAACTCGAGGTGGAGATGAGGCACCCCACCTTCATGGGGTGTGGTCCTCCTCTTGAAGAGTAGTGCACTGTGCGATCCTTCCATCTAGTTGGTGTCTCGATCCTTTTGGTTTATCGGGTTTGGGTCATCGGGTGAGAGATGAGTGCAGGGAGAAGCGTCTGTAATTTTGACTAGTGGAGCGAGTGAAGGTATACCTGTGAGCTGCTAATCGACTAAGATTGTTGCAGTCAACTTACTTTGTGAACTTGTGTTTGTGATTGGAAGCTTTGTTCTTCTCTTTTTATAATATCATGCAGATTAGCTCTGGAGGACTTGTTTGTGTTTGTGTTTGTGTTTGTGTTTGTGAACTTGTTTCAGATTGGAGGACTTTATGTGGCTATAGATCTCTGGGGTTTTATGTTTGTGAAATCTCTATTTATAGCAAAACTAAAAAAAGAAGATGACATGATTATCTATTGTCATATACTCATATTACTACCACATATCTATTTAACATTTCACTAAATGCTTAGATTTTGTTTAAAAAGAAGGTACAAGGTGCATAGATCAAGAGTTTGAGTTTTTTTTTTGGTTGAGTAGGCAGCCTTTCTGTTGATTGCTTCATTTTACTGTCCATGATATTGGGACCACTGATTGTGGCTGCTATCATCTACATGGTACAGGTAATTTCTCTTGTTCTATTGTTTAAATATTAATTAATTAACTATTATGTGTACAACACATGTTTTTCCTTTGTTCTATTTTCGTATGTTGTTTTCCTAAGGTCCACAGAATCAAAATCACATATAAAATGCATCAACTGATTCCTTCAATCTTTTTTGTATTGTTTCAGATTGGAGGACTTTAGGTGGCTATATATCTTTCGGGTTTTATTTTTGTATTTGTTAGGAATAGCACTTGTATTCATAACAGGGGCTCTAGGCCCATATATATATATATAGGTACAAGAAGGGGAAAATATACAGAAAACCCCCTAATAGAAAAGGTAAACACCAACAGTACATATACATCTAACACCCTCACCCAAACTCATGGTGGGTCAAGAACACTGAGTTTGGAGAGGAAAAATCTATGCTGAATACGTGTCTGTGCCTTGGTAAAGAAATCAGCCAGCTGCAATTCGGAAGGCACATACTGAAGAGCAATAACCCCATCCTGAACCTGTGAACGTGTATAAGAAACATCCACACCAATATGCTTAGTAAGTTCATGCTTCACTGGATCACGAGCAATACTGATAGCTCCTATACCGTCAGACAAAAGAGGAGTCGGCACAGAAACTGAAACACCAAAATCCTCAAGCAACCACCGTAACCAAGTCACATCTGCCGTTACAAACGCCATAGCACGCAACTCAGCCTCAGCACTCGAACGAGAAACTGCTACCTGCTTCTTAGTCTTCCAAGCAATAAGGGAACCACCAAGAAAAACACAATAGGCAGAAAGAGACCGGCGATCAGAAGGATCACTAGCCCATGCAGCATCACAATAAGCCATGAGATGTAAGGAACTAGAGCGAGGAAAGAATAGACGGCGTGAAATAGTCCCACGACGATAATGTAAGACGCGAAGAAGATGACTATAATGAAGATGAGAAGGAGCTGAAACAAACTGACTTAGAATATGCACAGCATGAGATAGTAACACTAAGATAAACAAGACTCCCAACGATATGATGATAACGAGTGGGATCCTCAAGGGGCTCACCATCAGTGGCGCGAAGATGAACATTAAGTTCCATAGGAGTCTCAACAGTCCGATGATCAGTAAGAGAAGCCCGATCAAGAAGATCCTGAATACACTTTTCTTGAGACAGATAGAAGCCTTCGGGCATAGAAGAAACCTCAATCCCAAGAAAGAAACTAAGAGGACCAAGATCAGACATAAGAAACTTCCTACTGAGACGGGCCTTGACAAAGGCAATATACTGAGAATCATCTCTAGTAATGATCATATCATCGACATAAAGGAGGAGAAGAGTCCGATCTCGAGGTGAAGTATGTACAAACAGGGTAGAAAATATACGGTTTGAATATAGTTGGAGGAAGTTCAACATGTGCAGCAGTTTCGTCGTCTGATGCTGCCTTGCGTTTGCGTGTAGTTGAAGGGCAGAAAATATACGGTTTGAATATAGTTGGAGGAAGTTCAAAATCTATTTCCAAAAGCATTTGTGTGGTTTATAAAAGAAAAACAGAGAGTCATTTAATATCTCTTACATATAGTACATATATATCTGACTTCGCCCCTGTGCGTGATCATTGCAGATTGACATCATCCTAATGACGACAAGTCAAACATTAGGGCCTACAATTTTCAAAACATTACGGTACACCCGTCGCGGATCTAGGTAATTCTTTGCAAATTCCTCGAGTCTTGTAAAGCGTCTATATTCCCACAGGTACCGTACACGCCGATATCTGGGCGTCGCTAGACTAAGGGTCATATACTCCACAGCAGTGGCACTCAGCAGAATGTATTTTGCCAGCTCCAATTGACCTGATAATCCAATCACCCCTGTCATCTGGACCGTCTTGAGGTGATGGTGAACGTGTGGATGGATACTACAGTCGGGTGCCTTCGACAAAAAGGGCACCGGATCGCTACTGTTCATCTGCATCACGAAGACACTAGTTACATATATATTCACGGTAAAATATATGAAATGGAAAGGAAGATATATGTAATTTCATGGCGCCACAAACAAAAGTTGCTTATTCTGAAAATCGGTTGCTCAGACTTACACATTATGGACACACAAAAGTGTACTAGTGTCCCTGAATTTGCCGTTGTATTTTGTCTAGTGCGGCGGTGATACTTGATTCAAGGTATATTCATCTATGTGGACCGGCAAATCATAAGATTAGGCGAGAAAAATTTCTACTCATGACTAATACAGGCACATGGACAATTTTTTTTTTGCAAGGACAAACGGCAATTGGAATGAAAACACTCTGGTTACGACATAAAAGTTTTAGGGGGCAAGAAAACTAACAAGAATTGGAAGGAAAAGAAAAGGAATCAAGATAGCGCATGGGCTAGAAATTAACATACTATGAAGTAGATTAAGAACTTACATGCAACACTAAGGCCATGTTTAGTTACTCCCAACTTCCAACTTTGACACTATGCAAAAAGAAGATTCCCCATCACATCAAACTTGCGGTACATGTATGGAGTACTAAATGTAGATGAAATTAAAAAGTAATTGTACAGTTTTGTTGTACTTTACGAGACGAATCTTTTGAGCCTAATTAGTTAATATTTGGACAATAATTCACAAATACAAACGAAACGCTACAGTGTGCTACAGTGCTGTAACAGTAATTTGGCACCTCCCAAATTGGCCAACTAAACAAGGCCTAAATGCTCTAGTTGAGGTGCTGACTCAAGAACTTGAGTCAACCGGAGGACAACAAGTGGGCTCTCAGGATCTCGAAGGATATGACAAAACAGTGTCAGATGCCTCAAGTGAATAAATTCTGTAGGGTTCTTGGCAAATCTCCTTGTCTGGGAAGCAAATGCAAGTGTTAAAAGACAACAATACTAATAAATTGCCTAGCTGGGCATTATTATACTGCTCTGAACAAAGCAAACCTCTGCATCCATGCCAAGTGACAGGAGGAGACGATCAACAGGAGCTAGCCAGCAGGAGAGTTCATCCCAAAAATAGCTGACACCATCGAAGAACCAGGGAATAAAGATGCTTGCTTGTGATAGCTTCAAGCCATGGTTGGTTTTGATTGGTATGGATGAGGTCCCGACGTACTCAAATGTTGTCAGGCTCGTAGCATCTAGATGGATGCTATGCATGCCAATGCAATCTAAACGCAGGTACCGCAGGCAGCGCGCCTGACGGGGCACGACAAGATGGCCAATTAAAGAGCTAGAGATGCTCAACCACTCAAGAGCAGGACAGCTGGCTAAGAAGGGTGTGAGATCCCCTAGGTCGACAACGAATTTCAGCTCCAGCTTCTTCAGCGCTTTGAACCCAAGAAGCCGGCTGCCATCTGACACCGGCGGCAGCTCCAAGCACACGTTGACGAGGAGCAGAGACACGATGCCGGCAGGGGCGGCGAGTTGGTTCGCCGGCAACCTGTACTTGTTTGGGCTGGCAACAATCCGATGCTCGTAATGGAGTGGGCTCAAATCAAGAGCGACATGCCTCGCCTTGGTGGAGGCGGCGAAGTCGAACCACCGATCCAGGTGATGGGCGTGCTCTTTCCCGAGCAGAGGCGATCGCAGCTCAAACCTATCCACCACCAAGCGGCTGTGGTGCTGCAACACCGTGGTGACATGAGCCACAAATCTATCCGTGCCGTAACCGGCAAGCTCGGAGCACGTCCCGTCGAAGCAGAGATTCGAGTGGTATGTCCAACGCTTCCTCCATCGAGATGATAGCACGCTTGTTCGCCCTGCTTCCGTCACGGTGAGCCGCGATATCACTCTGTGTATCAGGTCCTATGCAAAATTTTCACAGATTGTTATAACTGGATGGTTAGATAGTTGATGAAAACTGGATTATGAACCGACCACTAGAGCTGTTTTTCAGCAGTTTTGGTTCCTTCGTACCTCGGGAAGGTCCTCCAATGAGGCCGGTCTGTGCCCTGGCGACGTCAAGGGAGTAGATGCCAATGCCACACGATGACGCTGGAAACCGACGGAAACTAAGACCACCGGCCGTGATCTGGGTTTTAATTTCTACGCTAATTAAGATCCTCTGTGTAGGGTAGTAGTACCTTGAGACGGCGACAAGAACAGGTCTCATGATCAAGCTTGCGGCTGCGGCGCCCATCCATGATCGTCGTCGATCGCACAGCTCCGCTAGCGCTCGGAATTGGATTTATTTTCCTCTTTCTTCCCTAGCTAATTTAAAAAACCTATATAAAAACGACGAGACCGGTCGTGTGGGAATTGAACTTGGATGGCAACCAAAGTTAACTTCCAACTATGTATCTTCTTTTTCCACGGAGAAAGGAAACAAAACCAGCAAACTAGTATGCCAGCCAAAATTTGGCATGTTAGAGTTTGATCTCTAACCGACTCGGTCCAACAATCAAGTCGGATCCTATCTCACGCCCTGATCAGGGATGCACAACTAACTCGTGGTTGTGGTTCCCGTCGCACAACGCCGTAAAAGGAGAGGTGGGGGCCGGGGGCACGCACGCCGAAGTTTGCCGTGCCCTCTCGCCGACCTGACAAAACCCCGTACCCGATCTACTCAGCGCTGCAGCAACGGGAAGCATCGCCGCCACCTGCACCAAGCCACCGCCGCCTACACTCGTCGACGCCGCCGCCGCTGTGGTTCCTCTCACTAGCGTTCTCATGGCGAGCTCTTCGGCTAAGAGCGATGGTAGCCCTCTACGCACTCTCTCTTTCTCTGTCTCTGTCTCTCTCAGTTTGCACTCGATTAAACTCTAGACTTGGTTTTTTTTATCCTAAATTAAGTTGACTAGCAGAAATGCCCGTGCGTTGCTACGGGTCATTACTTACTCTCACATTATTATACGTTTGTTCATAATATGTTACCTTCACTTTACAATATGGTAGCATGTTGCTACTTATGCTCAAGTACTCCATACTCATCGAAAGGTTTGCGATGGAGCCAGGAATCACATCTCCCAACTTGTTTCCAGCCAGGCCAATGACCTTCAGATACAAGTACCGACTTGCCCTCGTGTGTTGGAATCCTCTCCCAGCAGCTTTGAGCACGGTCCCGTAGCTCCCGCACTGGGTAGTGCCTGTCAATGCTGAAATTGGCAGCATTCTTCTGCCACTGCTTGTACAGAACACCGTACCTCTCCTTCCCTTCATTCTTCAGCAGTCCTTGGAAATCAGAATCACCAGCTCGTCGCACACAGGCATTTCCACAAGCACCTGATAAGCATTTATGGAGGAATTAGCAAGCTAACAGCATTCCCACAAACGCAATGGCAACACTGCAGAGACTACACAGTAGAAGAGATAATTACCAGTTCCCTAACTCATTCAGGAGTTCATCATCATCATGCTATTGTCAAGTGCAGTTATTTGGCCCTCCATATAATTTCAGCAGGATAATTTACCATATTCTCCACTGCAAAGATATGCATAGTCATAAGGAACAGCACATCAGAAGTTACTGCTTTCCCTAACCATTCTCCTCTGTTCAGCAGAGGTATGTTCCCCAGGACACTTGTCGTAAATATCACATATAACCTTAAGAGTGTCAGCTAACTTCATGTGTCCACCACACTCCTCGAACTCACATGCTACAGGATTCAATGGATGCCTTCTCTCCACCCTCAAATCAAGCATGTAGTTAACCAGATTGGTGGCTTCATCAAACAACAAGCTTGCAAATAAAAAAATCACTCGGAAGACACTGAAAATCATAGAACAGAATACTTCAATAGGTTGATGTGCCTACAAGCCATAGACTTCAAGTTTATTGGCAGACAAATGGCTAAGGTTTTACCTGCCCTAAAATAGATTAAACAACCATACACTGTTTACAGCAGTTAAAATCTGAACCTTGAATGCTATGGATGTTGAACCATATCAGCAAAACACAAGAGGAATGTTTCCAATTGTTATGAAAACACAATGCGGGTCCGCATTAAATAGAGGGAGAGATCGGCCAGTTGCCAACGCAACCGCCTGGCCGCGAGCAGGTGCAACTCTGCAAGCCCACTTGGTGTCGATGACAGCTGGGCCCACCCGCCACCGCGCCGCACACACCTCCACTGCTCCAGCTTGCGCGCCGCCACCGTGGCATTGGCATCGAGCACCCGGTCTTTTTTTAGTAAACCGAGGAGAAGCATTTTGCGCCCAATCTTAACGGTAGCACGGAGCTATTCTTCCTTCTCCTGCTCAAAATTAACTGCCGAACAGATGAAACCGCGGGAAAGCAGCTCCCCAGCTCTGGCTCGTGCACCGATGCGCTACAGTTGCGGAGCCAGAGCCGGTCCGTGCATCACCACGGTCCACGGTCACGCCGCCTGCTGACCAGAGGTGTTGATGGATGTTGCATGAAATTCTATGCATCAACTGAACGATGACCGTCTTCCCTATCAGATCGGATGGTTGAGATTTTAACAGAGCTTCTAAGGCATGGTGATGACGTCAAGATGGCATGGAGCATTGTCGTCGTGAAATTTCTGCCAGGTTTCGTTACTCGGAGATTTGCTGGATCTTCGTGATGAGGCTGCTGCATAGGCTTTGTTTCCTTTCTTTTTTCTTCGACACGGACGGGGGGGAGGTTTGTTTAGCAGGCCGGTTTTACAACTGTCTGGGCTGACGGCCCGCTCATTTGCCGCATCCAACTTCTGCCATCTCTCTCTCTAAAAAAAGGAAGTTTGCCGGTCCAATGGTTGTGGGTCCCACGGAAGCACGACCCGACCCGCATCCTCTGCCCCGCCGGCACCGAAGCGAACCGCTCAACTGTGATGCCGTGACCGTCTCGTCCCCGTCCAGTCCACCTTTTCCCTCCTCCTCCCCTACTCCGCCGCCGTCACGCCACCTCGCCGCCGGCGCAACCCCGGGCCGCGGAGATGGGGAACATCTTCGTGAAGAAGCCCAAGATCACGGACGTCGACAGGGCCATCCTCACGCTCAAGACGCAGCGCCGCAAGCTTGCCCAGTTCCAGCAGCAGGTCGGTCCGCCTCCCCCCTCTCCCCTCTTCGCCTCCCCTTCCGCCGCGCCGCGCCATGCCCTGCCCTGAGCTACGGGTGGTCCATCGCCCTCGCCTGTATCGAATTCCGGCCGTGCCCCTGTAGCGCCGCGGGATCGTATCAGATTTGGTGTCCGCGTCGCTCGTCGCGCGGGGCGCCCGTGTAGGTGGGATTGGGATCTGGACTTGGATGGAGCCACGTCGATTGGTAAATCGAAGGAACTTGCGCCGAGTTGCTAGTTTGCCAGGGCTCAATTATCGCGTCACCTTGTTTTGTTATGTTGGTTTCTCTGGTGAAATGCCTCGAGGGGAGCAGCTTCGGGCCAAGACTAGGGCCAAAAACTCTAGGGCGTAAACCGGTTATACCGATCACACATCCAGAGTTAGCGAAAAATAAAGCACAAAATCCCAGTTTACATGATAATTCAACTCCATGCTTAGCTATGCAACATAAAAAAAAATAGCACAACATGAGACCGTACGATAGTAAATACCTAATTAGTGAAGATTTAGGTAAATTCAGTTGTGATTTCCTCTTCACTTCGTAACTCTATTAAAGAAGCAATAATGTAGACTCTGGAGTATAGTGCACTAGATGTATCTAGACGATGAATATGATAGCTCCTATCCAATGGGAAAAACAGCCATACAAGTTCTCTAAAAGATCAAGATGCAACAGAATTTTCAAACTAGCATGGGGTGAGATGTGAGACCACATATGGAAGGCGCTAGTCGTTTCACGGATGCTGCTGTCGGATGTGCAACGAGTGGTGATGCGGCTCGGACGTCCCTCTGAAGTAGTTGCAACTATTGCAGAGGATCCGGTTCCGAGTACCAGGTGCCGGTGGATTTGCCAATTTGCTTATGCTAATTTTTTGGCCCTCGGTGAAGTATGGTTGAGACAGGAATCCCACCGGCAGCAGCTGCTCAATGCGAATGAACGGAAGACGGGGGGGAAGGATACGCTTGCATGTGTGGTCTCGATCAATAGTTAGTCAAGTAGGCTACCGCTGGAATGGACTTTGCGGTGGGCCCACTAGCCATTTACAGGCTGAATACATATGGGTATCCCTTGCTACTGGACCTTAAGACTAGGGCTATGGCCCTAGTGGCAGGTCCACCCGTGGATGGGAGTTGTGTCACAGCACTGATCCAGGTTGAGATATCTGCCTGTCTGATCGGGAGTGAAGAAAAATTTTCTGTGTTAACTTTGCTATAGTCCAGGATTCCCGGTGAATGTGAAAACTGCTACGCCAGTTTGTCCAAACAATAGCACATCAATTTCTGGAGCGTGTTCCAAAAATCAGATTTGCTTCTGCTGCTTGTTACTGTGCATTACAGTCATCGGTGTTGGCTTTGTGGAAGTTGCTTGCTAGTACAGTCAGTTTAATCTTGTACTACAACTTGATACAATGAATTTGTTGTAGTCTCTTGATTCTAGCTAAATATGACCTGCGGTGTTGTCGTCAAGTGCTGCTTATTTTGATTATGATCCTCGGTTCCTCACATTTAATCATTTCAACATCACCTCTGCTAAAAGTATAGAAGGTTCTGATGAGTTTGTCTATGTATGTTTTTCTTCCCTTCCAGCTTGAGAAGGTAATCGAAGCAGAAAAGGAAGCTGCACGGCAGTTGGTTCAACAGAAGAAGAGAGACAGAGCTTTGATTGCTCTGAAGAAGAAGAAGGCTCAGGAAGAGCTGTTGAAACAAGTTGACTCATGGCAAATAAATGTTGAACAACAGGTTTGTAGTTCATTCATATAATTGTTTCTAAATATGAATTAAATACTGTCGTGTAGGGCCAGAGTTCCGCATTTCTTGTTGAAATCAATTGGAGTTAATGAGCATTGTGTTTCTTAGTTTGATGTATAATAATCTGACAGACTATTTTCGTTGCTTGCTTTAGCTGGCAGATATTGAACTAGCAAGTAAACAAAAGGCTGTATTTGAAAGCCTGAAGGCTGGAAATGCTGCCCTTAAGTCTATACAGAATGAGATAAACATTGATGATGTCCAAAAGCTGATGGATGACACAGCTGAGGCTAAGGCTTATCAAGATGTAAGTTCAGCTAACTCTAACTGTACGTTTATTTGACCATTTCTATAGGAGTGCTGTGCATTTGGAGTTCATCCTCTGCTAATCGTTTTGGGAGTTATTGTCTTTGCTAAGCAACTTCATTTGCAGTAATTAGAGTTGAATTTTACATATGATTGCAGCTCAGGTCAGATGTTTTGAAGGTCCAATTTTTTATTCATTCATATGCAACTTGTTATACTGTATAGCAATTATGATAGCAACATTCTGAAGTGACATTATGAAGTGCACCCATATCCTGTCTGAATCCACAAGTATTAACCTGATTAAATTTTATATCAGTCGTTAGGTGCAACGTTGATCTTGTGCATATTTTCTGATTTTCATCAAAAGCTAGTTTTGCGCATGGTTAGGTAGTAAATGACTAAATATGATTGGGTCTATATCACATATATGGGTTGTGGTCTATATACAAGTAGTTCTATCTTCTTTCCTTTTTAGTGCCTCATAAAAAGCTTTCTTTGTGTTTAATTGCTGTGATGTTGCCCCAACTGCAAATGAGCGGGTCTATTCATCCTTTTGGTGACTTATCCAATCACGGTTGGTTTCAGGAAATAAATGCTGTTCTAGGCGAGCAGTTATCGGCTGAGGATGAAGAAGCTGTTATGACTGAGTTTGAGAATTTGGAAGCTCAGGTTTGTTCAACGAAGCTCCTAGAGTTCTCATCTGTTGAGAAGGAACCCAAAATTCTGCAACTTAAACAAACAAGACTGAAAATTTAAATTGTATCACTCATGGTCAATGAATCCTCCTCTCTCATATATATAAAGGTTATACAGTCTTTGCTCGTGCTGAGTTAGAAATGGGCCTGTAAAAGAAAGAAGGCCCCCTAGATTGTGTGTAACCACCTAATTCAGAAATCATCACAGAAGTCATTAGGGAGCTTAATCTCTGATCAGTATCTCTCCCATCATTTTCAGCTATTCTGAATTTCTGATTCATTTTTTTTCTATTCACGTGAGCACTTCTTAAAAGGCCCAAAAATGTTTTTACCAGACCACTTTTAATACATGACATTGTCCATGCTCCATCTTGAGCAATCACACAAAAGATTCAAATTCTTTGATAAGATGTATACAGCTTTGTTTCCGTATTGCTTGTTTCAGATCTATCTTCAAATTTTACATTGCCTTCCTTTTCAGCTTGCTGTCGAGTCTTTGCCAGATGCTCCTGTTACTGAAGTACGCCCCGAAGAGAAAATGAAAGCACCAGCTGACACAGAAGCTGCATCTGAGGACATCGATGAGGTTATTGAGCTTCCTGATGTGCCTACGAAAGCGCCAGAGAGACCACAAGCTCCAGAAAAAACGAAAGGTTATTGTCATCCCCAAAATACTTTCATTAGCCAGTTTTCTTTCTATTAGGTACGTCTTTTTTTAATTGTGCATTGATGATATATTTTGTGCCAGCAGTTTTGGAAGAGCCACTACCTGCATAGTGGATGAAGGTGAGATCACTAGGGCACACTCAGTTTGCAGGAGTTGTAACATATCCACCATTTCATTGTACCACCTCATTTTCAGCCATCTCAGAATTTCATTATGTACAGCCTGAAAAATTGTTGTTCTTGACTACCAATTATTGCCCGGTTGGATTTCTCAGTGTCCATTTATAGTCCAATCCAACCGGGTAAACACATTGTTTTCAGTGCATTTATTTGAAGGCAGAAATGCTGAAGTTCTCAAGCACGTGTCTTGTTCCGTTAGGAATATGGTTGTGTTCGTAGTTGTAAAAGACGTGACCTTCCCGGGTACCACTTGTTGCCTGATCCAAATTGTTGCAGCGTGTAAAATATTCTTTCGTGCGTGCGTTCTGGCTCATCATGATCAGAGCTAGTCCATATCGAGTACAGTGAACTGCTGCCCGTATCAGGTGCTTTTTTTTTTTTTGCAGTTCCGTTTGTCGTTGGGTGTCAAAGATACAGCATGCTTCTTGTGTACAATTTCGAAAGCAAACAAAACTGCATGTTGTATTGTATGCACTAGAAATGCATGTCATCAGCACTTGTTTCCTTGGGCTGATAGATCACTTGTTTTCAGCAACGTTGTGACAGAATTTTAGTTGCCTGTATTTTCATACGCTCTAGCGTGGTCCCTTTCTCCGGATGTAGCAGTTCAACCGTGAGTCCGTGACAGATACTTTACTTACTGTAGCGTGCAATTACTAGCGTACATATTGGAAGGCGTCGACGGAAATGCTGAAGGAAAATCGCAGGCCACACGCGCGCCGAGTCCGTACTGTTCCATCCGTCCATGTTAATGCTGATTGGATGCCGATGGGAGCAATCTCTGTTGCAGCGCGCTTGACAGCGCCCACATCACCACTTGCCAACCACGCCGTCCCCGGAGCTCATCACACAAACGGATACGCGACGGTGACGGGAACAGTCTGCTTCCAAGAATCAATACCTGAAAAGGGTACACTACAGATGAGGTCAAATCGTACAGTTATGACCCCAAGTCCCCAAGGAAAGGCTGGTCCATTTGCTACGACGATCTGGCGATTGGCGTCGCGTTTTTCTGCGAGCGCCGAGCGATGGGTATGCATGGAGGTTGCTTTGTCCTGTGTCGGTCCGGTTGGATGCTCGATCTAACCGGGGCAAGTAGCCTAGAATTCCAGCTCGTGGCGATTATAGTGCATGCCATGCCCCCTCTGATCGATCTCCGTCTGATTGGATGGCTGGTGCAATTGGTGGAGCATGTGGCTTTAGCTTTACACATCACCACATTTGTTCCGTTGTCTGGCTCTGCACTGGTTGGTGCGTGCCATTAGGCCATAGCTTTTTTTTCCTGTCCTTTCCTTGTGCGTGTTCTGTTCACTCACCAGACATGCTTCCTTCTCCAACCGGATGGAGCCAACTTGACTTGAGAGGTGTAATAAGGCGTAGGCGGCACGCAAGGAACGAACGCTAATGCTGCGGCGGTGCGGAACTGCGGATGGGATGGGTCGGAGGAAGAGCCGGTCGTTGTAGGTGTCGTTTCCATTTTAGCGCTACAGCGAGGCTCCTGAAAATGTTCAGCTGGGAGGAGGAGGAATCGGCGAGCAGGGAAACTTGGAATTTATTGTGCGACCAAGGCCATTGACCGCCGATCAATGCGGGCCGGTAACCACTTGTTTCACCAAAACGGCCCAGCTATGAATCTCTGATATGTACTCCCGGCACCTCTTTCCCACAAAGAGTGCACTCACCCTGTGACTAAAAAAGAACCTTCCTCGGTGGAACCCTATGGAGCTGTCTGCACGTATTCCAGACGTACAACTGCCTCGCATAAATACGGAGTATATCTCGCTTTGAATGCCCGTGCGGCGAGAGGATTTCCCACGAGCCGCATCAGCACGCTGCACACGCGGGAGGCGCCGCGCCGGCCGGTCTGCTAGCTGTGGGGGGGTGCAGCGTGGAGTGCACCGCGGGCCGCGCCACAAGTGCCTCCCGCGCTCTCTGCTCCTTTTCTTGAGCAGTCACGCGGACCCTTTCGACGCCATCGCTCGCTTCCCGGGCGGTTCGGGAAAACGTGTGCGCTCGTGCTGGGGACGTGCCGGATCGGCGTCGGGATTGCGCGCTTCGACTCGCGTAGGCGTCGTCTGCTTTTGGACGAGATCACAGAGCGAGCCGTGTCACGCGTTTGGCGAGTTCCCTCTTTTTTTTTTTTATCCGAGCGTACGCGGGTAGAAACTCGCTTTTAGTTCCGGTTGGTAGAAAACTCACTTTTAATCCTGGTTGGTAGGGACTAAATCTCCTGAAAATCTATCTAAGATTAAGTAATCGAGACGAAAGAGAGGTCTTTAATCCCGGGTCGCTCAACCGAAACTAAAGATACCCTTTAGTCCCGAACAAACCGGGACTAAATAGGCTGCCACGCCATGCGTGGAACAGGCCCCTTTAGTCCCGGTTAGTTTTTCCAACCGGGACTAAAGTGCATGCATAGGTGCCTTCCTGCATAGCGCCTGTAATTTCATGCATCATGTACCTTTACTTACCCTTTGGTAGTTAAGACTTTTTTAATAATGAAATCAAACTAGTATTTATACAATTATATATATACAATACTTAGTATATATACATTTCTTAGCATAGTATTTATACAATTAGTGTATATATATAAATTTGCCCCGATCATTTCTTGGATCTTCCCATCGTGGTGTTGCTCGGTGCATCTAATTTCCGTCCGTCGTAATAAAATTCTCCTTATGGATTTACCACCTCATCCACCAGGAATCCCATGAGATCTTCACATATTGCTCATATTCTTTTCTTCTCCAAGATGCTGTGTTGAATATTATACATCTGTAATTTAGAAATATATAAATAGTACACGAACAATTACATATAATGAGCTAGAAAATAATTAATTAGTTTTATTTTACGTACTTTATAGTTGTGCAGCGTCATCTTTAGTCCCTTAGGTCCCACAAAACTGTGCATGTGCTCACAAGCGTAGTAGCCACATAGATTCTTCCTGGGTTCCTATATTAAACACTTTAGTGGGGAAAAAACAAGTTATGAAATATCCGTGCTATAGAATGTACAAAATGTGCAAACTTCATACGTACTAATAAGTCTGTGTTCCATGTAAGTTTTTCTTTGAATGGATCTTTGTGTTTCCTGATGAATTGTCCCCATGCGCTGCGGATTAAAATAATGAATGATATAGTGTTAGTGAAAATTTAGGAAACCAACTTTTGCATAACGATAAAGGTCCAGACTTATTACAAATCTAGCATGTCTTGAATGTCTTGGTACTCTTTCGGTGGTTTCCTCAATGAATCGAAGATAGTGACGTGACTTCTATTAGGCTAAATTATTAGGAGGATCTAGTGGAAACTGCGTACATAAATGTTCATATTAGAGCCAACTAAAATTAATCAGGTAAGGAAAAAGAAACGAAAATAGACGGTATACACATACTTACTTGAAATTGTACGGAAGTAGTACGTAACTCTTGTAATATTGTTTGTCCAGGAAATTGTATACTTCCACCAACATTTTCTCTGGCTAATCCCCGTATCTTGTTTTAGTTAACTATAGATGGATCCATGAAGCTAACATGGAAGTACGCTTCTTATCGGCACGTCTGAATTAGCATCCTACATAAAATGGAAGACGAAGTTAGTAGGGCGACGCACGCACAAAAATTAAGGATATGAGCCAAAAATTACGTATAGATAAACGGACACTTACAGAGCCCAGGTGCTGATGAGAGAGATGATAAGGGCATCCTGATGGTACACTTTGTACATATCCTTGAATTCCAGCCACAGGACTTTCTCGCCTTCGCGGAAAAAATCTATCAGTTTTACCTTAAGGCTGAACATTTCCCTGTCGTCGGCAGACTGCTTCATGTACCATTCATGGAATTCGTACATCGTTGTTGATAGCTTCCGTACCAACTCAGGCCTTACCAGAGACTTGCCTAGCTCAAAGGTTCATTTGGGTACAACTGGCTGTATAGCTGGTAGCTCAACTTGCCCTAGACATTCAGAAAGGGACATTCCTGTTTCTTGGATGAATTTCAGTACTGGTTCTTGTTGATCGAAGGGCATTGCTGCTATCTTTTGAGCCTCTTTTTCTGGTAGATGGCTGAGGTGGGGGACAGTACCCCTTGAACATGACTTTTCTTTCCTTTTTTGCCTCTCATCAGCCTTGACTAACGCCCGGTCGTAGTTTGATAGTGGTGGCAGCGTCTTCTTGGCTTCTTCTGACATCTTTATAAAAAAATTTAATTATTTTCAATCTACTAGCGATGGCTCCATCACCTTTGCTTTTCTTTCTTCGGCCATTTTCTTGAACCACTTCGTGCATTCTTCTTTGGTTTGGGCCTAGCATTCCTCGGGAGTCAATTTAAGCTCCTTTGTTTTCTTCTTTCTCTGTCATGGCTTGGGAGGCGGTGGTTGCGACTTCTTAATTCGTGTTGCAAGTTCCTTGCTCAATGCGGCTCTTAGTCCCGACGACGGTGATCAGGGGGGTGTCGTCGTCATCGTTCGCACCATCAGGATGTTGATGGGTAATTTTTTTGCCACGTTTTCGGGAGCAACCGACTTGCCCTCTTTTGTGACTTCCATGATGATAAGCCTTCCATCCATCACCTTTGTACGACCTCGGGGCTTCTGACAATTTGTCGATCCAGAGAGCTAACAGTTCAAGTTTCGTTAATTAGTATATAGTAATAATGAATAAGACATTATAGATGGGGTAAAACAATGGAAATGATATATACCTCACTGGAACTTTCCATCACGGCAAGATTTTGCTGGGGCTCGGGCTCTTCATTGCTATCGCCGGACATGTTGAGGAACATGTCCGCTTGGGAACCCTCTTCATCGGTGTACGTTACGGGAAGGTCGTAACCACTACCACCAGCAATAATCTACTCCATTAGATAGCTTGCGGTCTCGTCGTCTGCCATCTCAACTACTTTAAACACATATGAAATCATAGTTACATGTATGTTAAGCTATATACATGAAATCATAGAACAAGCATGAAAAAAACCAAACTGATTGAAACGTACACATGAAACCATACACGAAATAAAACTTATAAGAAATTTACATGAATGTCTTGAATGAAACTTACATGAAATGTCTCCAATGAAACTTACATGAAAACTTACAAGAAAGTTACATGAAAGTCTTAAATGAAACTTACACGAAATGTCTTGAATGAATCCTACATGAAGTGTTTCTACACATTTCTACTAAATTCTAGGAATTTCTATCAAATTTGAAGTATTTCTACAAGTTTTTCTACTAATTCCTACTAAATTCTACCAAATTTGCAGTGTTTCTACAAATTTCTACGAATTTTTGAAGCATTTGTACTAAAACATAGTAATGTACTAAAAATTATACTAAATGTATACAAAATTATACTAAGAAGTTATACTAAATAAGTCTTAAGCATTACTACAAATTCTACTAATTTTTGAATCATTTATAATAAAACATAGTAATTTCTAAAAGTTATACAAAATTATACTAAGCATCTGAACTAAATTATACTGATTTTCTACTGATCATAGTAATTTATTTTCAACTAATAATAGTAATTTTCTACTGATTTTCTACTAATCATACTAATTTTCTAACTAAAAAAATAAAAAAGGACCCTTGCGTCAGCAAGTCGGGGGCTTGCGTAAGCAATGGCCCCGCCGTACATGTGGAGAAGGCCGGGGGTCGCGAAGGGGTGGTGGGCGGCAGGGGTCGGGACAGCGGGCGGCGGCCTGGGTGGCGAGCGACGGCGGTCGGGGCGGTGGAGTGGCAATGCGGACGACAAGGAGGCCACCGGCGGTGGAGACGGAGGCAGCGCGGATGTCGGAGGCGGCGACGAGGAGGAGGTGGCACGGAGGAAGGCGGCGACAATGGGGTGTGATGGAGGAGGCGGTGGCGGGCCGGGGCGACGAAGGAGGCGGCAGTCTAGGCGTAGGCGATGGCGGCCGGGGCGGCGGGCGACGAGGAGCACAGCGGCCAGCGATGGAGGTGAACGGGCGGCGACAGAGGCGAATGGGCACGGCGAATATTGGAGAGTGATGAAAATTCCGCTAAGTGTTGAAGGGTGGAGGAGGGAGAAAACGACTGTTACTTTTATCCCCCCCACCTTTATCCTGGTTGCAAATTGCAACTGGGATTAAAGGTTCCTTTTATCCCGGTTGTAAATTACATCCGGGACAAAAGACCCCCCTAGTCCCGGTTACAATTTGCAGCCGGGACAAAAGGGTTCGTTCGCGCGGGAGGCGAAAATTACCCTTTTTTCCCAGTTGCAAATTGCAACCGCAACTAAAGGGGGTGCATTTTGTCCCAGTTGCAATTTGCATCCGGGACAAAAGGGTAATTTTTCATTTTTCGTCTCCCGCCTATTTTTTTAAAATAGATTTTATATATGTTTTTACTGGATTTTAGGATGGAAAAAATAAGAACTTTACATATTTCAAACATGAAAAATATATTAAATTAGCAAGTATATTTTCAAAATAGATTTTATATATGTTTTTACTGGATTTTTGTTGTACACAGCTAATTTTAATATGAATTTTAGCATGCATGTAATATATTGTTTCTTCATCCTTCAATAATTACAAATATTAGGTTCTCTTGTTGCGAATAAGTGTCTCATTTCCATTTCGCATCAAAATTCATCTTTATGTGCCTATTGATGGTTATTTGATACGCTTTACGACTTATCTAGATGCTATTTATGATTGAGAACTTGTCAAACTTTGTAGTGCAAATGATGCTGAAAGTTTAGATGTAGATAGAAATACACATATTTAAATTTGAAATCCAAACAACATGATACACTATGACAAACCATCCACTGAGTACTATCTAGGAGGACTTTAAGCATCCTTGGACGGCAAAGACGAAGATTTCACTGACTCAGCCTCATCCTGTGGTTTATTTGTGCCTCCTGCAACGGTAATATTAAGTGGACGTGAAACACCCGGGACTGGCGGTGGAGCATAATGACCACCAAAAGAAGATTTCTGACCCACCGCAATAGCATCTTCATGATATCTTTGCAAATAATGAAGCATTGCTTTCTCCCACGTGCTCATTTTCTTTAGCTTATCATGAGGGCCAACTATGGTTTCCCCCTTGCTGCGAGAGGAACGATGGGCCACCATCGCCACTACCTCCAGCAGCAGAAGCCATCTCTATGTACAAAAATTCATACCTTAGCACTGCTTGCATACACACATCCTCTCCATTCTCTCTCATTCTAACCAACTCATTTGTCTTCCTCTCTAAAGCATAAAACAAAGCATAACAACAATAAATGAAAGGAGGATGAAGTAGCTAACCTTCACAACACTTTGGATGAGTGAAATCCCCATGGAAATGAGGAAAAAAATCGGGCAGCACCTCCCCTTTGCTTGCTTCGGCGCCATGGAGAGAAGGATGAAGCTCTTTGTCTTGTGGAGTGGAGTGGCTCAAGCTGAAGGAGGAAGAAGAGACCTCTGTCTTGCGATTTTATAGGGTAGGAGTTTTTGTCCCGATTGAAAATTCCAACCGGGACAAAAACAAAGCACTTTTGTCCCGGTTGGGAGTTTACTCCCGGTTGGAATTACCAACAGAGTAAACTTTTTATCCCGGTTGGTAACTCCAACCAGGATACAAGGGTGAGGCTTTTGTCCTGGTTGGAGCTTCCAACCAGGACAAAAGGGGGGGACCGTTGGTGGTAAAAAAATCTAGCCGTTACAACCAGGACTAAAGGGAGGGCTTTAGTCCCAGTTGGTATTTACAACCGGGACTAAGGGTGTGTTTGGATGGAGGGACGGGATGGACGGGACATGGTCATCCCGGATGAGCTTGTCCCATCTCATCCCAACTCATGTTTGGTTGGAGGGACGGGACGATCCCTGTTTCGTGTTTGATTGGAGGGATGAGTCCAACCCGAATGGTCTCGTCCCATGTTTGGTTGGAGTAATTGGGATGGATGGCTAGATGTAATCACTCATTGTGTTTAGTTGGTAAGGTTACCTCCCATGTTTTGTCCATTATTGCTTGCTTGCATCTAACGCCATAACTGAGCATCAGGTAGTATCATCACACGCCATCAGGTAGTAATCACATCAGAAGTTCACGCTAGCACTACATCTCACTCCATGACCATTTCACGCTAGAAGTTCATGCTAGAACACCAGAACTTCATATGAATACATTCCAGTAACTGAAATGAGCATACCAGTAGTATTATCTCACGCCATCTTTAGCACTACGTTAGGTAGTATTACTGGTGCTGTCAGAAAATGGTGAGCACAATCCAATCACATGGTACCATGTTTAAGAGGGTTACAGCCCACAAAGCTAACAAAATTAAAGCAAACTGAAACCACAGTGCACTGTTAGTGGTACAAGCAAAAGAAAGGTCGCAGCCAATAGTTCAACTTGTGATTGAAAGGTAGCTTGTAGAAGGCCTTAGCAATGTGAGGATTAGCAACCAGATATGCATAATAGTATGATATGTGTGCCTCCTCAAAGCCTGGAAGGCTTGTCAGGACATTAAACGGATCTTCAGGCAACTCATCTGATGGAGGGGGTGGAGGAGGGGGTGCAGGAGCAGCAACCTTCTCTATAGCATTGGAGAGCTCCTCATCAACATACTTGAGTACACCAACCAGAGTACTGTCATCTTCAATGTCAATAATTGTCCTCGCTCTCTTGGGCTTACTAGCATATGATGATGCCCCATTTTCATCAGGAGTGTCCTCCTTCTCTTCAGTTTCACCATCTTCATTACCAAGAGGATCAGTTGAGCTCTTTTATTTTCCTGTAGCCATGGTGTTACTGAAGATTATAGACATTTCATTGTAGTGCACCAAAGGTTTGTTTAAGTACTCAGCATCAGATTTGTGATCCTACAAGAAAAACCAAATGTATTAATAGTACACATATAAGAGCAGTAGAGTACTACTCTGAAATATACATATGTTTAAGTACTCAGCAGTAGATTTTACCTTAATATACCCATTATAGTGCTCCTGGTAAAGAGAAATTATATTATTTTCTTCATCCCACAAAGCAGCACTCAAATTTTGAAGCCTAAGTATATTTTTGTACTTGCGCTGCCATGTCTTCAAATAATTTTTAATCTGTTCTCCATTAAGATTGGTCTTGAATTGTTCATTCAGAGCACGAGCACACATATTGAAGTGCACTTTCTTGAAATTTCCTGATGTCCTAGTACCACTGACTATCAAATTGGATAGGTAAGAAAGCATGAAAGTGGACATGTTTGATGTCCAGGAAGCAATTCCATTCCCATCAGAATGCTCCCCTTTTCCCTCAGCCTCCATTCCTAGCAAAATTGTCCATACATAATCCAAACAAGGTACAAACTTAAAATTGTCCATACATATGAATACAAACGAGGTACAAACTTAAAATTGTCCATACATATGAATACAAACAAGGTACAAACTTAAACTTGTCCATACATATGAATATAAATTAGTTTCCATTATGGTTCTGACGATCTGCCCACATGTGATCAGCAATTTGCTGCCTAAAACCAACCATGGCAGCATGTTCATTTGCTTGGCCAGATGATGATGTAGAGTGATTTTGAACTGGCTAATTTGATTCTTGTATGATTAGCTCATCGCTTCCATCTTGTATAACCCAGTTGTGGATAATGCAGCAAACTACAACAATATCTACTTGAGTAGGAAAAGGAAAAAATGGTTTGGCATCATCAAGTATTTTGAACCTCCTCTTTAGTGACCCAAATGCCCGCTCTACCGTGATACGTAGACTGGAGTGACTAAGGTTGAACAACTCCTTCTCATTTTGCATTGGATTACTTCCCCATTTATTCAAATGATACCGGACAGCACGAAAAGGAGGCATGAATCCAGGTTTGTCTCCATATCCAGCATCAACTAGGTAGTATTTGCCTAGCATATGAACCACAAATGGGTCACATATCTACAATCAACATAGTGCTATGGAGAAATTCAGCTACAAAATTAGTCTATTACCTTGTGGAACACAAAGGCCATTCTCACGTTCTAAAGCATCTCTCAAAACTAGAGCATCATGTGTTGTCCCCTCCCAACCAGCCAAGACAAAAGTGAACCGAAGATCAAAATCTACTGCTGCCATAACATTTTGAGTTGGATAGGACTTTCTACCACGAAAGGAAGGTTCCATTTCCTTAGAAACACTTGCTCTTACATGTGTGCCATCAATAGCTCCAATACAATCCTATTAGTGTTGAATACATCCAAACAAAATATTAGGAATGATATAGGTAACTAATTAATTAAATTGAGATATGGTTGTTCCTCACACCTTGAAATAAGGATCCCACCTTGGGTTCCCTGCAATTTTTGTTGGAGTCTCCAATAAAGGTGGCCTAATTAGTTCTTCTCGTAGTTCTCCAATGGCATGAAGAACTATGTTGAAATATCGGCTCACTGTTTCACCGGATCTATCAAAATTAGTAGTAACTGGCCTATTCCTAAGGTTGTGTGCCACTGTATTTAGAAACATAGCTACCTGCTGCTCAACACACAAATGAATGGTGTCTCTCAACAGGTCACGATCTCTAAAAACCTTGCAAAATCGAAAGAAACGAGGTCTATTGAGTCTAAGCATTTTTACACAAGTTGTATCGTCCTTCCATATTTTTGCATTTAGGTATTCCATTCTAATCCTATCCCTCTGTTCAATTGGCCCATAACCAATGCATTCTCTCCTCACATCCCTCTTCCTTTTCCTAGATTGAATCACTATTGTCATCATTGATAAAAACATATGGGCTGCAGCAGTACAAATCAAAACCTTGATCCTCTGTTCCATCTACAATACAACAATCAAATATAAACATACATGGCACTATGTCATATATGCGAGTCCATTATTTTCCAGGGAATACATGCCACTAATTATGTAGAAGCCATGGCTAGGATTTCGTACCTTGGGATCCTTCGACAGTGGGAAGCAGCAGACGTCGAGGAAGATGCCGGTGTCCAGGAACAAGTCGGCGTCAAGGAACAAGCCGGCGGTGGGGAAGACCGGCGGCGGTAGGGAAGACCGGCGGCGGTGGGGAAGACCGGCGGCAGGGACGGATCTGCACCAAGACGGAGAGGATGGACGAGGAGGAGCGATGGTAGACAAGCGACCGGATCTGCACTGGGCCGGCGCACTCTCGACCGGCGAGCGGAGGAGCGCCACCAGGCACCTGGTGCGTGCCGCGGCGTCGCCGAGGAGGAACGGGAGAGTCGCAAAGAAAAAACGGGATGAGGCGCAGGTGAAGCGGTGCGATGGGGAGGTGAGGGGGTGAGGCGCGTGAGGGGCACGTGACGTGGGCGGGATGCGGGCGCGGAACAGGGATGGATCGGTCCGGCCAATTTTTACGGACCATTTCATCCCGAATCTACGTGGAATATTCCGTATCTGGGATGGTTCCATACCCTGGAACTCCCAACCAAACACCTCAAAAAAGGGATGACCCTATCCCATCCCATCCCGTCCCTCCATCCAAACACACCCTAAAACTCCACCAATTCAGCCTACCGTAACGCGCCACGTTTAGTCACGGGCTAATTTTAAATCGGAAAAAAAGAGAACGCATGAAAGGTGAGTTCTCAAATAGTAGTGGACCAAAGCTCACGACGTTGGTATCTGTTTGCGAGCGCTGGTGCGCTACAAGTACAAGATTTACACGTAACGGATTGGCAGCGACGTCGGTATAGACAACAAAATCGCGACGCTCAGCAACGTCGGAAGAGGGGAAAACAACAAAATGTATGACACTCGTAAGCTAGCTTCCACGCCCTCGGTGCACAAATACAAGGAGTAGTGCGTGTAAGATATATAACCACTCAATCAAGCACCTACTCTAGTAGTAGATGACCAATTAATTCTTGCTTATTCAGGTAACCAAAGACATGACTGCTGACAGAGTATTAAAGCTTGTCTATTCGTGTGGATTAAGCCATTTCAAGTCCTTGAATTCGTAGGGAAACCATTACATTTAAGGATACAGGGAGTGGTAGTGCACATGCATGGCCCAAGGTGACACGCGAGGGCGATGCATGGCCGTTTCATTGTGCCACCCTCCGTGGTCACTCTCTCGCTACTGCTCCTGACTGAAGCATAGAATGGAGGCTCTATCACCGTACCAAACAGAGGCCGGCCGTAACCCAAACCCATGCCATGACTCCATGAGGGCATGGATAGTACACGGCAGGGATAAGCTAGCCCCCCAGTGTGCCGCATGGGCGCTTGGGGATTTCGCGTTCCAAGGGGCGGCATCCGATCCAGACCATCAATGCGGCAGTTCATCCCTTCCGGCTCCGTCCCAGTTCCCTAACCGCTCGAATAGACCGCGCGCCTGCTGCCGGCGCCGCCGCACCGCACCGCACCGGCGGCCGCCGCGCGCGCACCCCTACCCGGCTACGTACCACGCACTGCCACCACCCGCTCGGGTCCCATTCGGATACCCGTCGATCTCCACCCCCTGCACACGTACACGCTAGTATACACCAAGTTACCAACTACCGAGAGCCAGACAGCCAGTGCACCACCCCAGGCCCACACACTACCGCCCGAGCACGAGCGCTCGCGTGTATAAATACCGGGGTGAGCTCACGGCCTGCATCGTCCAAAGCAGCTAGCTCATCTTGGCACGTCGAGACGATCTACACTGATCAGCAGCTTGGCAGAGCGAGCGAAATGGCGAGCGAGCTCGTGGCCATGGCGCTGCGGTTCCTCCGGGAGTACGTGCGGGTGTCGGACCTTGCCGTGACAGCGGCGGTGCTGTTCGTCTTCAGCGCGGTCAGGAACCGCCTGTCCACCAAGCCGGGCGCGCCCATGATGTGGCCGGTGGTCGGCGTCATCCCGGCCCTCGTCGCGCACTTCGACAACATCTACGACTGGGGCGCGGCGGCGCTGGCCCGCACCGGTGGCACGTTCCATTACCGCGGGACGTGGGGCGGGGGCTCCTCGGGTGTCATCACCTCCGTGCCCGCCAACGTCGAGCACGTCCTCAAGACCAACTTCGCAAACTACCCCAAGGGGCCCTACTACCGGGAGCGGTTCGTGGAGCTCCTCGGCGAGGGCATCTTCAACGCCGATGGCGAGGCCTGGAGCGCGCAGCGCAGGGCCGCCAGCACCGAGATGCACTCGGCGCGGTTCCTCGAGTTCTCGGCGGGCACCATCGGCGGCCTGGTGCGAGGCAAGATGCTCCCGCTGCTGGACCGGATCGCCGAGCGCGGGGAGGCCGTGGACATGCAGGACTTGCTGCTCCGGTTCACGTTCGACAACATCTGCGCCGCCGCGTTCGGGATCGACGCCGGCTGCCTCGCCGAGGGCCTCCCCGACGTGCCGTTCGCGAGCGCGTTCGAGCGCGCCACCGAGCTGTCTCTGGCCCGGTTCGTCACCCCGCCCTTCGTGTGGAAGGCCAAGCGCCTCCTCGGGGTGGGCAGCGAGCGCGCGCTCGTGGAGGCCACGCGCGCGGTCCGTGAGTTCGCCGAGCGGACCGTCGCCGAGCGCCGCGCCGAGCTCCGCAAGACGGGGACCCTGGCCGGCCGCTGCGACCTCCTCTCCCGGCTCATGTCGTCGCCGCCGGCCGACCTCCCCGGGGGCTACTCCGACGAGTTCCTGCGCGACTTCTGCATCAGCTTCATCCTTGCCGGCCGCGACACCAGCTCCGTCGCGCTGGCCTGGTTCTTCTGGCTCCTCGCGTCCCACCCGGACGTGGAGTCCCGCGTCCTCGCCGACGTCGTCCGCGCCGCCGACGCCGACGACAAGAGCGGCAAAAGCATGGACTACCTCCACGCGGCCCTGACGGAGTCCATGCGGCTGTACCCTCCCGTCCCCGCCGACTTCAAGGAGGCCCTGGAGGACGACGTGCTCCCGGACGGCACGGCGGTGCGCGCGGCGCAGCGGGTGATCTACTTCACATACGCCATGGGGCGGGACAAGGTCCTGTGGGGCCCCGACTGCCTGGAGTTCCGGCCGGAGCGGTGGCTCGACAAGCGCGGCGCCTTCGCCGGCGGCGCCGAGAGCCCCTACAAGTACGTGGTGTTCAACGCCGGGCCCAGGCTCTGCGTCGGGAAGCGCTTCGCCTACACGCAGATGAAGGCGGTGGCGGCGGCCGTGCTGGCGAGGTTCCGGGTGGAGGTGCTGCCGGGGCAGGAGGCTGTCAAGCCCAAGCTCAACACCACGCTCTACATGAAGCACGGCCTCATGGTGCGCTTCGCCCGCAGGGAGCAGCGCCACGAGCCGGGGCACGCCGTGCCGGCCGCAGGTGGGTGCTCCATTAAACGCCGGCTGCCTAAAGCCGTAATTGAGCGGGACTGCTCGTGCATCCAAAACTAGTATATTTTTCGTACGTAGCCGATACATGTTTACCAACCTCATGGATGGATCGGTTTCGTGTCGAACAGGGCAAGTGGATTGACATGGGGGATGTCCAGCCGGCGAAGCACGAAGCTGTGGAAGAACGGAAGAATAAGCAAGCCACCCAGTCTAGAGGGGTTCATGAAGACGTACGTGCAGATTGAGGTGAATAAGGTCATGTGAGTCGATAAAGCATATACGTCTAGTGTCATATATACAGTACTTGTATGTATACACACACACGTGTGTGTGTGTGTGTGTGTGTGTGTGTGTGTGTGTGTGTGTGTGTTGTGTCATGTTTGCGCAGTTCTGATGAAAATCACACAACTGCGTTTCCCAATGAGCAGATGTATGTGTGTGATAAGTTCTTTTATTTTATTCTATATAAAAAGTGTGCGCGATAAGTCTAGAGGACCAATTGATTCTAAATTGATTCTGTGCAAATATTTACCTTTTTAGTGAATGATTGGTGCAAACCAAATTCTCCCCACGTGAACCCCCAAAAGAAAAGGAAAAAACATAGCCTGTTTGTTTCCACCCTCCTAAAACCTTAGCTCCTAAAAAGTGACTAAAATCTGCCTAAAGTGCCAAACACTCCTCCTAAAAAGTGACATTTTAGGAGCCTCAAAAATTTTAGTCCCCCCACCCCCTCCTAAAACCTCCTAAAACTAGATCTGGACTCCCACTACCCCTCATTTATTGCCCCCTCTCTCTCCCACCCGACTCCCGCCGCCCATCTCCTGCCACCCGCCACCGCTGCCCATCTCCCGCCGCTGCCCAGCACCCTCAACACACCCACGCACACAGGCACGAGCCGGCAACGCATGGCCGGCCGTGGCCTTGGCCGGCGGATGGGGAGCGGTGCCGGGAGACCAGCACGGCGAGGGAGAGCGGCCGGTGATGGGCGCAGGAGCACCGGGGCTTCACCACGACCCCGTTTTGGCTGCTTGTTGGGGACGAGGAGGCCGGTGAGGTGGTGTTCGGCGGCGGCGCCCGAGCTTGGGCCGGCGGCAATGGCGGCTGTGGGATCTGACATCCTCGGCGCCAGGAGCTACGGCGGCGGACAAGGAGTGGTCGAGAGGGAAGAGGAGGGGGTCAGGAAGCTGTGGGAGGTGACGATTTGAAGATGGTGGAGCGGAGGCCGGGGATTTGGCTGGCGGACGGGCTCTGCTCAGCTCGGTATTTCCAAGGCTAGAGGAGGAGGAAGAGATGAGTGAGAGAGAGAGAGAGAGAGAGAGAGAGGAAGAGGGGTAGCGGGTTGGGGGCGGCGCCAGCGGGAGGAGGGGAGGGGGCGGCGCCGGCGGGATGGCCAGCGCCGGCGGAGGGGCGGTCCGGGGCCGGCGGCGGGCGGGCCAAGCGCCAACAGCGGGGGCATGCAGGGGCGTGGAGGAAGGGCATTTTGGGTATTCTACCACTTTATTATTGCATTTAGTCACTTTTAGGAGGTGGAACCAAACATACTTTTAGGAGGTGCCTAAAAACTGCCTAAAATCTTTTAGGAGTTAAAATTTTAGGAGGGTGGAAACAAACAGGGCCTTAAAAGTATTCAAACTTTTGAAACGGTGCATATCCATATATCATCCACATACGCACTTCGTCGCACACAAGTGGAGATGCAAAAACAATCAAGAAAAAGAATCAAACAAAAATGACAATTTTCCGGTGCATCTGCGGCGATAGAGACAGAGTTTCTAGAATTTGTCTTCAAGTGCACGTGCTCATAAAATTTGTTACCTTTTATGAAGCTCCACGAAATTAAACGAGTCTGCATCTCAGCTTTCGCCATAAAAGTGCATTTATGGATGCTCTACGGTTGGGCATCGCTTCACAATTCCATCTTCATCATTTCTAAGTAGGTTTTTGTTGGAAGTTTTCACGTCTACTTCGTCGCATCATGTGCCTGTCATGAACTCATGCGTGTGTGCGGATGCATGGGGATGGGGTTTGTGGACGTGGTGGTTCGCCAAGCGCTACTGCGACATCGGCATATCGCTGTGCGTGGAATAGCGTACGGATCAGCATGACCCCGGATTGCTAGTTCGATCTGCACGGATCCCGGGTACCAGCACGCCCATCCAGTGTTCAACTTCACCGGTCGCCAAATCGGGCTCCGAGGCCGCGCGCGCTGTTCAGCTGAGTGCCGCGGGGCTCGATCGTTTCTGCGTTAACGTCACTGCTAGCACTTTCATCGGCCATACTCTGCACAGAAGTTGAGCTCGTCATTCCTATGAAACAATAACGTTATTATAAAGAAGAGCATAGACACAAAAATTAAATAGGAGATATACATAGTATTTTTACGGAGATGAAAACCAACTTTTAAAAACCACAGGCTTGTTTTTGGACATAATTCATGCAATAATTATCCGGCTTGTCATTCCTATGAAACAATAACGTCATTATAAAGGCGCAGTGAATGGGTTGTATATGCTTATCTGATCATACGACGTGCAACCTCTAGAGAGCATGGGAATAGCCTAAGCCGTTGTTAGTCCCCACTTATCCTTTTCGACAACGTGGTTGTTCTATAACACTATCATGTAACACTTCATTAAGAAGATAACAGTCCCACAACCACCACGGATCCGACCTCTATGTGAATAAATGAATCTTTGAAGAGCTAAAGCGACACATGAAAACCTGCGTGCGTTTTATATTAGCCTCCATTTTATAATAATTTTTCCAAGTAGTGATCGCCGTATGCCAAGCGTGTTCATTCGTACGGCCTCGCAGCCAACGCGATCAGCGACAAAAAGGAAATGGCACTTATGGGAATTTTCCCATCGGACACTCCATTGTAACATTGAATAAAAATATTTGCAACATCGAAAATCTATAGTTACAACAATAAAAAAATATACGAAAAAATTGACTACCCTAGGATAGAAAATTTCCACCACAACATTAACACTCTGTTTCATGCAATATTTGTGAAACATGCGAAAATAATAGTTTAACTATTAAAACATACATCGAGACGCCCGATTGTTTTTAAGATTTCGAACGTCAGAGTCTTAGCGTTACCGAAAACGAAATAGCCAAATCAGACCCGACCTATGCACCTACGGTAGCTAGCTAGCCGTCGGGTCCCATTCACATTCAGGCGAGCGTGGGCAGCGGCGTGCGCGCGACGCGCCTCGTGCTCGTGACCAGCTTGAACCACTGGCGCTCCGGGTCGCACGTCCCGTCCCCGCGCAGGCACGCGCACGGGTTTGTCACGATGCTCCTGCCGTCCGCGCCCACGTCCAGGCACAGCGTGCCGCCTCCCAGCTCCGGCGCGGCGTCGACGGCGACGTGCATCCCCGAGTCCGACGCGATGCGCCACGTCGACAGCGCGTCGCCGCAGGCCTTGGTGCCGAGCCGCGCGGGCAGGCCGCGACCCTCGGCCCGCAGGCACGGGAGGAGCCCCCCGGCGGCCGCGGCGTCCCTCCGGACCAGCGTCGACGACGGCGGCGCGTACGCCCACGCGTCCGTCTCGTTGCACGGGCGCAGCTCCAGCGTCCCCGCCGCCGCGGAGGCGGCGGCGCAGAGCCCCGTGAGCGGGTGGAACAGCACGGTGTACGGCAGCGCCTCGCCGTACCCAGGCCCTGCACGCGCGCCAACGATCAAAATGACACAGCACAGGATGCCACTGGAGGTCGGGAGCACTGATATTGTGACGCAACAACTGAGGGCTGACCTTGGATTGGCCGCTGCAGCGCCTGGATCCTGGAGAGCACGGTCTCGTTGCGTGGCTTGGTCCAGGACCAGTCGAGGACGCCGTACACCTCGTCCATCCCGGCGACGCCCTGCCGCAGCGCGTAGCTGCCCTGCAGCGCCCAGTAGGCCCAGTCGAGGTCGTGCTTGGCGGCCACGGCGGCGGCGCACGGGAAGTAGCGGTTGCCCCTGAGGTCGCCGCCGCGGAGGTCGGCGCCGAACTCGCTGAGGAAGAGCGGGAGGCCCCGGGCGAGGAGGAACCCGCCGCGGCGCTCGAAGTCGCGCGCGGCGCGGGCGCAGACCTCGTTGGCGTTCCCGGCCTCCCACGCGCGCGCGTCCGAGAAGCTGTACCAGTGCACCTCGAACACCAGCTTGCCCTCCGCCGCGAAGCTCACGCCCACCGGCCTCGCCGCCAGGAAGGACAGGTCGTAGTCGTAGCTCAGGCCGCCCATGATCACCAGCGCCCGGGGGTTCGCCGCGTGCACCGCCTCCGCGCCCCTCTGCATGTACGTGTACCAGTCCTCGGTGTTCTGCCTCGGGCCACGGAGCTCGTTCCGCAGGCTCATGCCGATGACGCTGGGCACGTCGGCGAAGATGGTGGCCATGCTGGCCAGCCCGTCGACCCAGACGTCGGGGTCGAAGTCTCTGTCGCCGAAGAACCCGTTGCCGTCGTCGTCGCCGCAGCACCACCCCGGCTTGCTCACGTGGTTGTCCAGGATCACCATCACGTCCTTCTCCCCCAGGGTGTTCACCACAGCCTGCGTTGCATTGCGTCGCGATCAAGATCATCAAAATGAACAGCGCTAGCTGTCGTAGATCCTATCAGGAAATGACTAGGGCTTTGCCTTGAGCGACTCCATGAGCGTGAGGTCGAGGAAGCCGGGATTGTTGACCTCGACGCCGCCGGCCGTCTCGGCGAGGCCGTGCGCCAGGAGGGACTGCCGCACGGTGAGCGACGACAGCGATGCGTTGGTCGCCAGCGCGATGGGGTACGTGAGCCGGACGCAGTTGAACCCCAGGGACACGACCATCCCGGCGATCGCGCCCACGGGTTGCCTCCCGAGCCCCTCGGTCACCACGGGCTCCAGGTGCGACGGCCAGTTCACGCAGGCAAGCTTCACCCGATGCCCCGCCTGGTCCACGATCCACCGCGACGACGTCGACAGCGTCAGGGCCGCCGCGCGCTCGCGGTGCCAGGCGAGGAGGAGGACGAGCAGGAGGCACAGAGCCGCACGGCGAGATCCCGGCCTCATGGTGTCCGATCCGTGCAGAGAAAATTTCTGATTGCTACGTCCGGAAGCGTGATGAGTTAATGAGATCAGGGGCCAGGGATGCGCTCCTACTTCGCATCTGCGCGCGGTGAAAAGAAAACGGAGGAGAGAAGGTTGGTGACAAGTAGAAGAACCACAAGAATGTAGAATCACGGCGACCACACCGGGGTTTAATTGCCTACGAAAGTTGTTGACGTGTTAGTTCTTCTTTTTGGTACTCTGATTCTTTTCAGTAGCAGGCGCCCTGAGTCCCATTCCAGAAATGGCCGAGAGAGTTTGTATGCTAGCTTGGAAGAGCAAAGACCAGAGGACGCGGGTTTCCAACACAGTCATCGCGATCTGGATCATCATCTGGAATGGTAGGTACCTGCAAAATCTGAAGAAGAGCATGTGGCCTCTTGGCAATTTCTGGCCATCGATCACCATCCACGCAGGGAAGTAGCAAAAATCAGTATGGACAAGCTTCTTCAACCTAGGATGGCGTCTCCCACGGAATGCTCTGTCTACGGGCGAGAGAGCTCATCGTTTTTCTCCCCGTTTGTTTTCTGCATCCTCTTTTTCTGAAGCTGTCTGGTTCTCCTCTGCATCTCCAAGGAGAACACACACATGCACTCCCCACACGTGGCCATGGCGTACAGGGAACAACCAGCAGGATGATTTGCCATCCGATCCTCGCATCTGCGCGCGGTGAAAAGAAAACAAGAGAACGGGGGAAGGTTGGTGACAAGTTGGAGCGACCGATCGAGCGGGTAGAACCATGAAAATGTTGAATCACGATTCACGACGATCACACGTCCACACCGGACCTGCCTGCGGGAGTTGTTGACACGTTAGACTGGGACTGAAGGACATTGCTGGTCTATTGATTTTGGCTCACTGCACAGGCTGCGTAGTTCTCTTGTTTGCTGACATGTTATTAGAGAGCGGCACCCTTAGTGTTGTTTCATGAAAGGTGGATACTGCGGAGGAATTGTGAAAACAAAAAAATACTGTCACACTGAGTGCAAAATGCATAGCGTGTGTGTGAAAAAGGAAAAAAGAAAACACTATCCCGGGCTGTGCACTTTATTTTCGCGAAATAACATAGAGGCTCGTATACATGCAGTACACTCAGTTTTATTAATACACACATAACTTTACTCCTACGGGGAGGAAGCGGTAGCGTCAGGCTATGCACTTTTTTTAGAAGAGTCTGGTTGGAAGGTAAGGATACATGATCCTGTTTGTTTGCCTCATAAATTATATAAATTGGATTATGGTTCAAGGTAGTAGGGTAAAAGATCATCTTGGGACCATAAATAATCTAAAATTATCTACGCAAGAATAGCTTATAGATTATTTGTGGTCCCATGATGATCCTAAAATATTCTTTTACCGTAGTATCCATGGCCATAACATGTCAGAATTTGGTTAAAGTACTGGTGATGCTCCGGAGGCGAATTCCATCGGTGATTTTGGATTTTGTTTTGTCCAGGCATGGGGCTACGGGTCTTTGCGCTAGATTGTCCCCTTTGCCAACCAATTCTTCAATTTCTAGTGTACATAAATTCCTAGGACTAATTTCTAGTGCGCATGAATTCCCAAGCAGGGCCATGTCAGGATTTTTACCTAAGGGAGCTCTTGCATGTAGTTTCCGATTTTCTGTAAGCTGGAGAATAATCATGCCACGTTTGGATTGGATTTTGATTATAAGGATTTTGGATTATAGATAGAGATTTTAGAATCTGAGATTCTAGATAATAAAAATCCAGACCTTGTGGAACTGTGGATCTCAGGATTGTAGCTGGGATTCTAGATGCTAGGATTGTTGTGGTCAGTGGCTAGATGTCCATAATTCTAGCTTCGGAGTATTTTTTTAGCAGGAGCAGTCCCCAATTTACTTACTTATGATGTTTTTGGTTGGATTTTTCAACCTATTTTTGCTTTTACAAAAATCAAAAGCCAACCAAAGGATCTAAAAGCTAGCTATAAGTGCTTTAGACCAAAATCTGCTTTTGCTCTAGTACAAAATCAAAAGTACCTTTCCCCTTCTTTCAGCTACTTTTGGAGCAAAAAGTTACCCACCTATCACTTGGTATGCTCATGAGCATACCAAGTTCGTTTCCTCCCCGATTCTTTCTTCTCATGCATAGGCCCACCGCCTCCCACCCCTGGCTCCTCTCGCCCCCGGCCGCCCGCCCCAACCCCTCGCCGCCCACCCCGGTTCTCGCCGTGTAGGTCACGAGGCCCACGGACGGGGGCGTCGCGGGAGGGCCACGGCTCCCTCACCACGCCTGGCTTCGTGCAGCCGACGTTTGACTGGGCGGGCATCTGGCACCCGAAGTCTGCCGAGATTGCCCGCTCCGTACTGAGCAAGGTCGCGCCGGCGCTGCCCCTGGTAATTTCATTCTCTTGATGAATCACGTCAAGCAAGGCCTTGTTTAGTTGGGGAATTTGGGAGGTGCCAAATTACTGTTACAACATTGTAGCACACTGTAGCGTTTCGTTTGTATTTGTGAATTATTGTCCAAATATTGACTAATTAGGCTCAAAAGATTCGTCTCGCAAAGTACAACAAAACTGTGCAATTAGTTTTTAATTTCATCTACATTTAGTACTCCATGCATGTACCGCAAGTTTGATGTGATGGGGAATCTTCTTTTTGCATAGTGTCAAAGTTGGGAGTTGGGAGTAACTAAACAGGGCCCAATTCTTGAACACCATTTTGTCTGCTCTGAACAATTGATTTGATCGAACAGCTCAGGTCAACGTCATCCAAACCAGAGATAACGAAGCAGAGCAGAGGAAACTTCCTGCTCCGCGCCGACGAGATCCGGTCCCTGAAGCAGCACATCCTCGAACAAAGCAAAGCAATCGACCACGGCGAGCCGTGCGTCGCCGTGTCGTCCCTGGATTGGGCATGCATCGCCCGGGTGGACCTTACCATGCTCCGTCCCTGCCACCGGAAGAACAAGGTGCTGATCCGCTTGTTAGTGAGAGAGGGAAAGAGTGAGGTGGGGTGGACTGTGGATGACATGTAGGATTCACTTGACAGTTTATTCAAAAATTACAATTGCTCTAATCAAACGGTCTTCTGTTTTTCTCATAACTGCTTTCTCACAGCTGCTTTTCTACAGTCCACAGCTCATAGCAGTTTTTTCAAAAGCCACCGCCCAACCAAACCTACCCTAACTATTGGAAATCCCTCCTAAAATGCCGAGGCCCAGCCTCCCCTCGCTAGCCGGCTCAGGCCCACACACTCCCCTCGAAAGACCCAACTCTCCGCCGGGCTCAAACCCCCGCTTTCCACCGGCCACCGGCGGGCAAGCTCTCTGGCACAGCCGGTCCCTGGTTCTCCCCTTGGCGGAGTCCGGCGGCCCGATCTATCGCCGTCATCTCGCTGCCCGCCGTGGATTCGCATCCATCGCTCCGATTCAAGCGCCGCTGCTAGAATCACGCCGCCTGCTGATTAGAGGTGCTGATGGATGTTGCATGAAATTCTATGCATCAACTGAACGATGACCGTCTTCCCTATCAGATCGGATGGTTGAGATTTTAACAGAGCTTCTAACGCACGGTGATGACGTCAAGATGACAGGGAGCATTGTCGTCGTGAAATTTCTGCCAGGTTTCGTTACTCGGAGATTTGCTGGATCTTCGTGACGAGGCTTCCGTTTGAATCCACCAGCACTGGCTAAATTTAGCTGCTACGTAGGTGGGATTGGGATGGACTTGGATGGAGCGGCGTCGATTGGTAAATCGAAGGAACTTGCGCCGAGTCCAGGGCTCAATTATCGCGTCACCTTGCTTTGTTATGTTGGTTTCGTTGGTGGCATGCCTCGAGGGGAGCAGCTTCGGGCCAAGACTAGGGCCAAAAACTAAAGGGCGTAAACCGGTTATACCGATCGCACATCCAGAGTTAGCGAAAAATAAAGCACAAAATCCCAGTTTACATGATAATTCAACTCCATGCTTAGCTATGCAACATAAAAAAAATAGCACAACATGAGACCGTACGATAGTAAGTACCTAATTAGTGAAGATTTAGGTAAATTCAGTTGTGATGTCCTCTTCACTTCGTAACTCTATTAAAGAAGCAATAATGTAGACTCTGGAGTATAGTGCACTAGATGTATCTAGACGATGAATATGATAGCTCCTATCCAATGGGCAAAACAGCCATACAAGTTCTCTAAAAGATCAAGATGCAACAGAATTTTCAAAAAAAAAGATGCAACAGAATTTTCAAACTAGCATGGGGTGAGATGTGAGACCACATATGGAAAGCGCTAGTCGTTTCAGCGGATGCTGCCGTCGGATGTGCAATGAGCGGCGATGCCGAATTTTTTATTTTTTTTGCCTTTTTTTTAAAGTTTCACAAATATGCTCCTGGAGGTATGCTTTCAAAATCTAGACCCTTAGCTCGGCGCCATTGTTGGTAGCGCCGAGCTTACAAGTCTCGGTGCCAACTGATTTGACGCTTAGGTCGAGGCCACGTTAGCGGCATGGGCGCTGACGTGGCAGCCAACTTGGCGCCATAGATCTTGGCGCCACGTCTTGGCGCCAAGCTAGCTTACAGAGGGTCCCAGTCTAGTTTCGTATATGAACTTTCACTCGGCGCTCTTTCTACGCCGCGCTGCTCCCCGCCAGCCCGCCGCGCCGCGCCGCTCCCCGCCGGCCTGGGCACCGGGCGCCGCCTCCACGCCTCCCCGTCCCCTGCACCGGCTGTAAGGTAATTTTCTTCTTCGTTAGATAGATAGTTAGATAGATGGATACTTAGGTAATGATTTAGATCGGTAGAAAAATATTTAGATTGACAGGTTGATTGACGGATACTTTACGTAGTTAGATATATAGTTAGTTACATAAGTTATATAGTTAGTAAAATAGTTAGTTAAATATACATAGTTAGTTAGATAGTAACTTGACATAGTTTAGTTAGTAGTACTTAGTAGTGAATTGATAGTATCATAGTATCTATTTAGTTAGTTATTACATGCTAGAGATCTTGTACTTAGTATGCTTCATTTATATTGGACTAAAGGAATTGTGAGTCCATTTGTGTATGAACTAGATGGGCAACTAGTGAGCATATATTGTGGAGGTACCGTGGAAAGAGATCGCTATGGATACGTTGAGTTTGTTGAGATGCAAAGCGTGCCTGTGTTATTAAATGAGAAGCCTTCATTTAGTGGGTTGGTTGCAAGGGCTCAGGAGGAGCTACATTGCCATAGAGATGGCATCGCAGTGAAGGGTGTACTTCATATAGGTTCCCTCCCAACATCCTAAGAAAGATGATCCCAACTAGGTGTGCAGACCAGTGGGAGAACTATGTGAGATTGGCTATGAAGTGCCAGTTCCAAAGTTTGGATGTGGTTGTTCGTCGGGTGTTAGTTGATCCCATCCCTCGTCGGTTTTCTCCACCAATGGGTCAGCAGTCACACTTCGACCCACCCATCCTTAAAAATGTGGAGGTTGCACCTACGGTTCCTGATGCTCAATCTGCCTCCAATGAGCTAGTTGGAGATGCTTGTCAGACTCATGATGTTGCGGCAGATTCTCCTCATGAGATCTCTTTGACACATAATCATCCGAATAAATATACTATCCGCATGGTTATTGGGAGCTTACCCCTTCCTTACGTCCATTTTTTTCATTCTTTCCTCATATTTGTACTTATGTTGCAGGAGACATTCCTGACAATATGGATGTGCCCCCTTTTGCTGCGCAAGTGCACTATGGAGATGGATTCCTTGGCTCCAATAGTATTGAAATTATGAATAATTCGGAGGCATATGAGATGGGAATGGCTCTTGATTCTGATGATGATCGCCCTGTTGGAGAGCTGACAGAGAGTTATGTTGAGATGCTGAGGCGTATCTTTCCCGACCGCCATGATCCAAGAGTACACGAGTTCAGCGATCTTGCTCATTTCGATCAGGCGTGTGCAGAAGGACGTGATGATGAGCTCCTAGAAGCTCCTGAGGCTAGCCCTAGCATGGTAATTGAGAAGGGTAGGGTATTCAAGAACCTCCCTGTATTGAAGAGGTGGTTGCAGGCATTTGCAATGATACGAAAGAGATCTTACAAGGTCTTACATTCATATGCAGAGCGTCGTTACACAGTTTCTTCACCCCTCTACTGCTAACAACTAAACAATAAACTAGTCTAGGTACTACAATATGTCTACGCATTGTAGTACATGACCTAAGCATGCCTATACTTAAAGTGCATTGCATGACAACACAATAAAAAGTCCAACAGTAGATAATATTGTTCATGAATAAACCATAGAACTAGCAAGTAATGGAGACTACTGAGTGCAACGTGGCCACTTTTTCTTCTTCAGGGCATCGGGATTCTCCTCCATCGCTGCTTTCGCTCGGCGTGCATGCTCAAGTTTCTTCTCCATCTCCTCCCTGTACGTAGCAACACGCCTCCTTTCCTCCTCTTCTTTGTGGTCCTTTTCTGCAGCCTTCTCTCTGCGTCTCTTCTCCATCATCTCCTTCTTCTCTGCCTCCCACCGCAACATTTCCTGCATCTTCCCTTTGTCTTCAGGCTTGATCTCAGTGTCGATCCACTGTTCAAAATCACAGAGCGGTGGAGGGGGTCTGCAACAAATGCAACTGTTACAAAACAAAAAAAATCATGCAAGATGTCATATGACACAAAATAATTGTTGCACAACATCAATTCCTCACCATGTTGTTAATGCGGCGCTGATGAAGTGTAGGCTCAAACGCAAAATTGGAACACATCCAATATCTCTGCCTATACGTGTCCTCTTCATCGGACTTAGCTACCTTGCAAGGATCGTCGCAAAAGCACATGGGCACTGGAACATTACTAGGCAGAGGTAATGGATCGAAACTATTTCCGGTCATCCGGCCATAACTACAATTTAACCATTTTCATTGTAAGAACCGAAAGCAATTAACGTTAAACCCTACACCTAGGGCTTCCCATTTGATCCACAACAATGAACCCATAACATAACAATGTGCGCTGAGGTTACCTTGATTTTCTAGCTTTTCTACGCCTTGGCATCCTATGATTGTATAATATAAATATTAAAATTGCATGAAACGCTAAGTTTAAATATCCGACTAGTATATACCGAATCGATGTGAAAAAAAACTAGGAGGAAGTGAGGATACCTTGCTCTCGAAGATCCACGGATCAAATCAAAGTTTCCAAGGTCCAATATGCTGATTCGTGATGTAGGACGAAGTGGGGAGAGAAAACTCGAGAGGGAGGAGAAAGAAGAGGAAGAAAGCTTGGGCAGGAAGGTTGGACACCGGGTTAAAGTGTCGAGCTTGGCACCGTGGTGTCATAGATCTTGGCATCGAGCTTGCGCCATAGATCTTGGCGTCAAGCTGGCTGCCAGGTCATTGACCACGCTGCCAACGTGGCTCCGACCTAGGTGCCAAATCCGTTGACGTCGAGACATGTAAGCTCGACGAGCTAGGGTCCAGATTTTGAAAGGATACTCCTAGTTATATTTGCGAGAAACTTTCAAAGAAAAAAAAAAGTTGGGCGGCGATGCGGCTCGGACGTCCCTCTGAAGTAATTGCAGAGGATCCGGTTCCGAGTACCAGGTGCCGGTGGATTTGCCGATTTGCTTATGCTAATTTTTTGGCCCTCGGTGAAGCATGGTTGAGACAGGAATCCCAATACGAATCAATAGTTTGATCAATAGTTTCCGAGTACAAGGACGAACCCTATACACCAGGAGGCCGGAGCGCTGACCCACACCTAGGGCCACGCCGCTGGCGACCGGGCGGCGGCGACGGGGACGACGACCGCAATGTAATCCCGCCCCGCCGTTTCCTCAGCTCGCCGCCTCCTCCCTTCTGTTGGTGTTCGTCGCGACTGACCTGCCTCCCCCTCTCTGCTTTTCCCTCCCCGCAGGGGCTTCGAGCGTGTGGAGCTGCGGTGCCCCAGGGCCCTCGACCCCCACCAGAGCTGGACGCTCGGCGACGTACTCGCCGAGCTCGACGCGCTGGATGCCACCCGCCGCGCCGCGCCGCCTACGCCCCTGAAGCAAGCGCCGGATTGGTACATCTCTCGCTTGCTTATATTGGCTTATTGCCTCTTTGGCTTTAGTGATTTGCCATTGCATAAGGTTCGACGAGCTTTGTCTGGTTAATTTTAGGGCTAGTGACGGCGGTGCGAGAGAGAAGGCCTTTGTGATGCGGATTGATGACGAAGACGACACAGAAGATGAAGACGGTATCAGTGTTGGGGAGTCCCAGGCTCTCGTGGTCAATGGAGCAAGGTTTTTTTGTAATGATCTTGAATCCAGGTGAAGTTTGATCTGTAATTAGCTTATGTGTAATTGCATTTTTTAATGAAATTTGTGTCATCATTTCTGGATTAACTACCTGTAGAGGGAGGGGATAATTGTAAGGAAGAGAATAGGTCAATCTATGAAGCATGGATTCCATTGGACCATTAAGTATGGTCTGTAGCATGTGTTCTTTCTTTTCGAAATTGCATGCCTGATGACTATAATTTCTTAGTTGTATCCCTTTTGTTTCGTCGCAGTGATTCAGAGGATGAATTAGATGGCCAGATTGAACCATACCACTTAATGGAGAAAAGGAACCTAGAGAAGAGCATTCTTCTTGAGCTGGAACGCGAGCATCATCTCAAAGTTCAAGTGTGTGCTGGGCATTTTATATTGTTTTACCTGCATGTTTTAGTAATTGATTACTGAATTCTTTTCGCTGTGTCCTTATTGCAGTTTATGTTCATAAGGTCCCCTTTATGCTTTGCATTTGATAATATTCTTTCATCGACCAAAGCAATAGAATGCTTATACTTGCACATGGTTTTTGTATAGCTATATTGTAAGAAATCCTGAATGGAGCATGTTTGTTCCCTTTATGCTTTCTGGAGATGCCACACTTGGATGGATGAATAGAAACACATCTCTAGATTTCAAATTGAACAATGATATGTATGGAAAGCAAGAGCTTCTTTTGTCGGTCAACTTGAACACACTATTCATCTACGCCACTGTTTTTTTTTTGTCAAATTGAAAAGATTGAGATCCAAGAAGAAAGATAGCAGGGTATCAAACTTCCTTATGTTAGGTATCACCATGTTATGTCACTGTTCTAGCAGATGCTGATATACCTGAACCATACAATTGTATGGAGTACATGGTTTCTCCTGATTTTTAAGAAACTTTTCAAGCTAGGCAAAATATGTCAACCTTTTCTAGCAGGGAAGCAATATTGCTTATTTTAGGGCATTGGCTATTTTATTTCGATGCATAACATCCCACCAATTACAAACATTGTCGTGCATTCTTGCTTTGACCATGATGGACTATTTTTGAAACCACATTGTTTATCTTTTTAAAAACCTCTTCATCATCTATGATATTTGTTCTTCAGGAAGACGTCAGAAGTAAGCTGGCTGCATTGGAGGTAGGCCATCAAAATGAAATTCAGAGAACAATTTCTGCATTCGCTCGTCTCCAGAAATATGCAGAATCAAGAAAAGAGATAGACAGAAGACTAGATGTGCACTTCCAGAGAAGAATGTATGTACCTTTGTAAATGTCTCTTGCATTTCTTGAAGTCTGCAATTTCCATATTTTTACAAATACTAGAGAAAAATTGTATTTGTTTTGATGAGATACAAATCATTTGTAGTACTATTCAATGTCTGTATCCAAATTCCAAAATAAGCTTCAGCGTAGAAGGTTCTCTCAGCAATGAGCTAATCGCTTACTGCATTGTTTAGCAATGCTGATTTCTCTGTTAAATTAATTCTATCTTCCAAAGTGAAAAGTGTATGCATTTACAAGGGCATCTGGAACTTGCTTTCAGTGTACTTCTTTATACAATCTGAAGATAAGCTGTACTTATGTGCACAACTCATCTTTATTAGATTGATTGAAGGATTCACACCGACAACATTTCTAAATTTTTTAGTTCAATGCTGATTGCTCTGTTGAATACTTCTTTTATTACTGTACTGTATCCCTCATAATCAGGCTATGTGTGTTGCTTCTAAGGGCAACTGCCATTTGCTTTTTCAAGTACACTATATGCTAGTTGTGTTCTTATCTTTAGGAGTGTTTTGTTATAAGATATCTTTTCTGTGTTATGATACACGTATATTGATTTCTTAGCCTAGTGCATTGGTGTGAAACATAGTCACAAAGTTCCCGGGTCGATCGGGTCGAGGAACGGGATCGAGGGTTGAAACTTTATAAAATTGCGGTACGAAGGGGGTATACCGCTTTGGAATGATAAATCACTATGTGGAACGCGACCCCAATTCATCCGGGTCGATGCTTTGGGATAAATTATGTACATGTGCTACTTATAAAGAAGCTAATCTGTACCGCCACTGCCTCTCCCACCTTCTCTGCAGCAGCTAAGCATCCTCATTGCCAAACCCCACTAATCCTCAGCAGCAGCAGCATCTTTTGACCTTCCTCCTCACATGCGATCTATCCTAAATCGGGACACGACCCAGTCTTGAATGGGACGCTGACCCCGTTCGACCCCGACCCCTGAATCGGGACGACGACCCCGGGTCATGGGACGAGGCATCGACCCGAATCCTGTGGCTATGGTGTGAAAGTTGTGCCCATTGCATCGCTTAAATTTTAACATTCCAATTAATTAACTCTTCAGATTCCTAAATAAAATTTTCAGAGCATGCTTGCTAAGATAAACCTAGATAGATGTTTTACCTTTTTGTTGATGTCATAGGATATACTCCCTCCAATTGCAAAAAATTGTGATACTGTCCTCGTGTATGAACTAAAGAAGTAAATGCCTGTGGTTTCTAGTAATTTTCCTTACATTAGGAATCCTTGTGCATGAATTATAAAGAAGTAAAGGACCGTGGTTTCTTGCAATTATCCCTACATTAGGAAAGATGGTTCATTCTAGTCCAAGGTGGGATGATGTTATTGTAATTGGACTTTTCTCTCCTTCTTAATACAAAGATACGCAGCTCTCCTGCATGTCCGAGAAAAAAAAAAGAAAGATGGCTCATTCAATCATGAGAATGACACTATTCTGTTAGCTAGAAATAAATAAGAAGAGGAAAAAGTGAGTGGAAATACTACCATGTATTGTGCTCTTTGAAGAAGAGCCGAGAAATCTAAAATGTGGATATAATCAACCAGCTGGATTCTGTTGTACAACTGTGACCTTGTAGTATGTTATGTTTTTACTGGCTTCAGTATTATCTTATCCTATTTTTTTTCTTGTAGTGCAGAAGTACTCGATAAACACTTATCTATGGTCCAAAGGGATCATGAGCAGAAATCCCAGATTGTAGAACGCCGAATAAGAGATGATGCAGCTCTTGAAGAAGCTAAAAGAAAAGAGCAAGCTATCAAGGAAGAAAAGTTAAGGCAGGAAAGAGCCCGGCAAGAAGCAGAGGTCAGTTTGCTCAGATTCGTTGATCACGTTATCTTTTTTCTGTACACAACTGCACTTGATTTGGTATTTTTGAGGCTTAGTCCAGAGTTGTAATGTTGGTGTGAACTTGGTACGGATCAGAGTAAATGTTCTGTGTCTATCAGTTTTGATTGCATCTAAGTTGTTTGTTTTTTTCGTTCAGTTATTCCTGTTACTTTTTGTTTTGCAGACTTTCTTACCACCAGTTTTGCTTTACGTCAGTGGTAGTTACTTGAGGCTGTTGTAGCTAATAAGAAAGATCATCAACTATGGTGCAGGCTAGGCAGAAGGAAGCTGCAAAATTAGCAGCCGAAGCACGGAAAACAGCATTTGAGGCTGCTCAAAAGGAAGCAGCAGAAAAGGAAGCTGCAGAAAAAGAAGCTGCTAAATCGAGGGAAGCGGCAGCTTCCCAATCTGGTCAAAATTCTCAGAATAATATTGCAGGTACTCCTTTTGTTTAAAGAACCGATTTCCAAACTTAATTTTTGTAGTTCTGTACATAGAGGTGTTCTAAAGTTCTGGTACTGATATTCCTAATAGGTAGGATTTGCCTGTTCCATATCCAATCTCATTCATGCTGAAATCATTCAATAGAAATTAGTATACTTTGTGCTTTTCTTGAAAAAAGTTTATTATCAGTTGTGTTAGCATTTGGTAACAGAAACTGGAGTTGTAAGTATACTTGATAAGTGTACACCAGATATTGTGATGCCTATGATCCATCTGATAGTCAATTCATCAGGTTATAACTTTCTATTTTATAACTTATAAGATGGACGTTCATATTTAACTTATTTTCTATTCAGTATTTCAGTGATGGAGTTATGCACTTCAGCACCTGCACTTACCAAACTTCACCCTATTCTATTTACTTGAGAATGGAGTTATGTACTGGCACCAGCCATACCTTGTACTGTTCCAGGATCTAACCACAAAATAAGAAAAGTGCAAAAAGACTTTGCAAGCTTGTATGTACCATTAGTGATCCAACTCATGGGATATAAGAAATCATGCTAATGCTTCTGAGTGTCAAAAGCTCATTATACTTGGATCATTCACCTAGGAGTAGAAGGAAATGGAAACTCTGGTGCTGTTTGCACATCTATTCTCTCTAGAGTCTCTGCATTTACTGTACACTGTCGAATCGATATCTCTATGAAGTATCATCATCTATGCATGCTGTTTGTTTCCCTACACTGCTTGTCTGTTGTCTCATATATGACACAGGGTATTGTAACAACTTTGTTCTTTTGTGTTAGGTATCAAAGTTTTTGCTGATAAATATGCATTAGAAGCGGAATCACGGAGGCGTGCATTAGTACATGATCAAGTGCCAGAAAACATTCATCTCAGCAAGGTCTTATTGTCAGCTGAAGCTCTTAATGTTTGATTGCAATTTTGAACAACTTGCTGTAATTTTGTTGATTTGATAATCCTGATGAATAGACTGTTCTGGCTTACCATTTGATGGATAGATGAGTATGTTGCTAATGTGTTTTCTGGCTGGCATCATATTATGCAGGAATTCGGCAAATATGACCGACAAATTGCCAAATCCATAAGTAAACTTATGCCGACTACTGACAGTGTCAGGTGAGCACAATTGAATATGGTTACATAAACTGCATGAAAGTTATGCTACTGCAGCAATTGTGAACTGAGTTGATTATGGAGATTATAAAATTTAATAACCATAAGTGAAGTGCTTGTTCAAAGTAAGATAGACTAGTTTTTATAATATACCTTTGTACTGGTTAATGTCGAAACTAGTTTCAAGTTGGTGGATGTCGCATTTTGTTCCTTAATCATCCTGCATCGCCTCATGAGTCATGGCTATTAAATCGTGAAACCTTCTAGACATCATGGTTTTGTGTTGTTTGCAATTTTTGCCTTGCAGCTCAAGAGCGGTGAAGTAGGTGTAGGTATTTATCCAAAATGTCTCTTATCAGTTTGGATTAGAATAATTGGAATTGCTTATATCGAAACAATAAGCTAGATCAGTTTTTGCTGCTTGCTTGACTTTGTACCGTTTACTTTATATTGCTCTGTCGCTCTGTTCTTCATTATTGGTTGACAGCAACAGGCATGTGGTTGATTGGTGTTATTCCTTGCAAGAGATTGATGTTCCTATAACTGAATGATGTAAAGATATGCTTTATTTCTCAAAAAAAAAACAATGCAAATATGCTTTATGGGTGGCATGCATATAACTTAATATCGTGTCAGTTTCAATAATGCTTGGGAAGCTTTACATACATTCATTGCATTATGGCTAGAATAGACATACTATCTTGTGATATTGTGATCATGTTGCCTCCAGAGTGATTTAATCATGTTTGATCTTGTATCATCATGTTTGCATTCACTTTGGTATCTGACAGCTGTAGCATCTACTAGTCAATTCAAGGTACTTCAAAAAATTTTAATACATACTACTTGAACCTAGTGCTGCCAATTGCATGAGCATACATCCATTGCTTTGTTTCTGCTTTATTTTTCATATATCCTCCTTTTATCACCTTTTTTACGCATGATGTGAAAAAATAGTGATCATCTGTTGTCTTGTTGAGGTGGATATTATCGGAGCATAATTTGATTTTTCCAATTGTATATTATTTTGGTGCAGAGCAAGGGCTAGCGAGCTTATTAAAGCTTTAGATGGACAGGATTGTCCCCGTCCAATTGCTTGTTTTATATTCGCAAACAAGGTAGCCACTTTCTAATTATTATTACAGGTTTCATTAAATTAGTAACATAATTAGTGTTCTATATGAATTGGAATGACAAACAGCTGCTGATTCTATTTCTGTGACTCAAATGTTCAATTATGTAATTTTTGTAGTGACTCGTGCCACTTACACGGTTATAGGCTTACAGTTATAGCATATATTAATGAGAGCAAACATTTCGAATAATGTGGGTGTAGGCATTTGTACTACTCCCTGTGTTCCAAAATATAAATTGCCTTCTCCAGTCCCCACTCTTCACAAAATACAAGTCGTGCTACACTTTTGAGGCACTTTTTTTTTAATCTTTCATTCCTGTTTGTCCTCAATTGCACTAGTACATGAGCTCTGTCACGAGCATCTTCATTTTCCATGACTCCCATGGTCCCACATACTAACTACTTACTGAAGGATCAGATCAATGATTCACATGGTAATTTCACACACGATCCTATTTCTTTTGCTCAAGTCTAAACGACTTGCATTTTAGATTGGAGGGAGTGGTCAGTGGTGGCTAGCAGCATGACTCCAGTTATTTCAAAATGCATTCTACTATTGAGTGTACCTTCCCATTTAGTTGTCATTAGAACTTAAAGGCTTGAACATCTTCAACTACTCATTAGGATTTCATGGTCTTATCAGCTACAAGTAGACTTCATAATCCTATGGTTTGCCCTTTTTCTTACATAATAATGAAATTCTGCGTCGTATTTATTTACTCACCTAACTGATCTAGTATGCTTTGCAGATTATTTCAATTGTCAAGAGTAGAAATACAAAGGACAAAACCTTTGGAAATTTAGCCTTTGCGTGTGGATATGTCATGCTATTAGTCACAAACCAGGTTTTTTCCCTCATCACCCTCAAAATATCGTCTGCCATTAGTCTTCACTCATTGTTGAATTCTTATTATCACTATTTTCTTGGTCTTAATTTAGTAGCGATCTTTGCAATGTAGTTGACTGAGATTTTGTCAACCTGAAACATTGAAAACTCCTACACATTTCGAAAGGTACAAGAGCACATATTGCTACCTTGGTTACTGGTTTTAGTGAAAGCTGGTTGCTTCTAGTAGGGAAGTGTAGTTTACTACTTATCTGTGAGGAATATAATTTTGAGAAATTTCTATTTTGGTTAAGTTTTGAGGCTTGGAAATAAGCCTGTTAATGGTTCGGGCTGAGCCCAGTTTAACTGGTCTGGTTTTGCTACCTGGGCTGACTAGGTTCGGTGGTAAATGGGCCGAGTTGTTTAGTAGGCTGGTTTGGTTTAGTTCTTGTTTCACATTAGATTGGTTCAGCTCAGTCCAGTTGAGACACGGGGTCGCTCGCTCCCATTGCGCCACCACCTGGGACTCATCCTTGCCCATCTCCTCGGCTAGTCCCCAGCCGCCTCCTCGTCCTACATCGACAGCATCGGCTCCTCGGACTCATCCTCCTCCACCTTGGGGAGTGACTGCCACCGGCACCACCGCCACCGCAGCCGCCGCCGGAAGGAGCGCGTGTCCTCGTCGTCGTCCGCGCTGAAGGCACACAAGGACCGGAGGTCCCGCCACAAGCGGCGGCGGTCCCATCTGATGATGATAGCTATAGCTGTGTGTCAGTGTGTATCGTTTCTAAATGGGGTGGAAACCGTAAGGAGGCATGCAGTTCAGTTTGGTTTTGGTTTCAAAAGGCTGGCAGTTTGGTTCGATTCAATTTTGGACGCATGCAGGTTGGTGTGGTGGAGTTGATCAGTGATATATTTAGCAGCTGGTGTGGTGCGGATTTCTCAGACCATTAGCAGCCTTACTTGGAAATGGAAATGATACTGCAACATAAAATAGTCAGATCATGAATTGCTTATATGCAATCATGATATAATAAGATGGAACATATCAGCTGGATGAAATGAGTGTTATGTATCCTTCAACGCAGTGAAGAGTGGAAGGTTGAAACTTATACGATGGTCACATGCTCTACATCCAATTTGTGAAAAACTTGGGTATAGACATAGGTCTTGATGCCAGTGACACAAGGCAACTGTGTTGTAAAATTCAGCTGTAATTTCCCTGTGCAATTTTAACCCATCATGGTGCCAGGATGACGCGACTTTTCATATTTCCTATGGCTTCTCTTAGGGCACTTGTGATCTTGCTGCAAATCTAATTTAATTAACACAAGGCCACCAATATGAAGACGTTTCTTGTTGATTTTGACTCGTGATATTTTCTGCTGCACTCTTGAAATCTTTTGGTGTATTTTAGCAATATAATTGCAAAGATTAACACTGACATTGTTCATTTTATGACCCTCAGGTACCAGATGCAATGGATTATCTTCTAGCTGAGTTTAACAGAGTTTGCATATACACAGTTCCAAAGCATCTTCATGCTTTAAATGTAAGTCTGCATGGTAATGAAATCTAATATATTTGCACTTTGTTTATTATCTGGCTCTTATCAGATGAGATGAGAAAACACCCCAAAAAGTTATAATCAAGCTCATAATTATTTCTGACACATTTTTAACAATTGGGTGCAGCAGAGACCAGGCTGTGTCATGTACCATTTTATATAACATTAAGTTTTGAATTTCTCATGATGTCTGTAATTTTGTAGGCACAAGCACGAAGTAGAGATTATTACAGACTGATAGGTTACCAGGAAGAAAACGGACAACTTGAGAGCACTGAAAGTTATTTAACATATGTTGTTGCATACGTCAAACTGTATGCGGCAATGATTCAGGTGTGCACAATTCTTTTCTCACATTATTGTTGCATGTTTGCTTTGTACCTTCATCTATCTGATTGTGAATTTTCCTAAGATATAAGCGTCTTTCAAGTAAACTGACGTATTGCACTAGATCAGAAACATGACTGCTAACTTCATTTACAGACAGAAATCAAAGGTGTACGTCATCCTCATGGCTTAGCTGAGGGATGGAGATGGCTTGCGATGTTTCTCAATGCTCTGCCAGCTACCACAGCCACTGCTTATGCCCTTCACGCTTTCCTCAAGGTAGAATCCACTTGAAGACCCACCGCTTTGGTGTGGATGTGGTTAACTGAAATTCTTGTGCTCTTTCAGATGGCCGGTTTTGCACTCCACAAGAAATATGGATCACAATTCCTGAAAATCCTGGATGTGATATCGCGGTGCTTTTTACCAGCTCTGAAAGATCAAGGCAACAAAATGCAGTCCGAGGCTGTCAACAATCTAAAGAATTATCTGAATGACAAAATCTACCTCCAGGAACCAGAAGGGCAGTACCTCGTTCAGCAACTTTTATCCAAAGAGTTATTCATGTGAAAATCAAAACACACATGGGCATGGGGCTGTAGAGTACGCCCATCAGGCACGTTCGTCGCATGTGATTAGCTCCAGTTGACAGTTGAGCCTCCAGTGGCAATCAGGCTTTGAAGAGGAACTGACCTACATGAATACCAGCATCAAATCATCCCCAACAATATTTATTTATTTATTACAAATTCTCCTCATGTATCCGGCCAAAGACGTGTATAGCATAGGTTGAGGTTTCACTGTATGTTGTATGTCTGTACCCTGTATCGAGGCCAATTCCGCCACCTGTATTGACTATTGAGGACTTGAGGGCAATTTCGCCTTCAGTTTTTGAAGAATTCTGTGCTGGACACTGGATTTGTGAATTGTTGTGCCGTCATTAAGGGGTGTTTGGATTCTAGGTGTTAAATTTTAGCAGTGTCATATTGGATGTTCGGTTGCTAATTAGGAGGACTAAATATGAGCTAATTATAAGACTAATTGCAGAACCCTGTACTAATCTATTAAACCTAATTAATTCATCATTAGCAAATGATTACTGTAACACTACATTGTCAAATCATGGACTAATTAGGTTTAATAGAATCGTCTCGCGAATTAGACTTCATCTGTACAGTTAGATTTCATCTGTACAATTAATTTTTTAATTAATCTATATTTAATACTTTTAATTAGTATCAAATATCCGAGGGGACAGTCAAACGGTGCCTAAGTCATTTCTACCCTTCGCATGGCTACGGATAGCCGTTGTGCCAGCCGTGCTGGACTTCAGTCTCCAGGCCCCACCAGTCTGCAGTTGCAGCAGTTGCAATCTCCTTGACCAATTGCAAACGCTACGGAGATAACGCTCGAAAGCTACAAGCCCGTGTCTGGACTGGAAGCAGCAGCAGCAAAAATGGCAGCGCCACCTCTCGGCCTCGCCCGTCGGTTCGCCGGCGTCTTCACCTCCCCGGCCGTGGCGCATTCCGGCTCCCGCCCCCGAAGCCTCCGTCCTGGTCTTGGTCTCCTCCCTTCGAAGGTGCGGGCCTTTACTTGAGCATCTTTCCCTCGTTTGCTTTGCTCTGTTCCCTACTGAGGCACGTCGTTTCGTGTGTGGTGTGTGCAGAGATGGAGCGGGGTGGTGAGGATGGGGGCGGTGGTCGGAGGCGGTCAGGAGGGGGAGGATGAGGAGCTGAGGCAGACCAAGGAGCAGGCCGCCGCCAGGAGGCGGTGGGAGACCCTGGTACGGTTCATTCATTCGCCTCTCTTATGTATATCTGCCTGCTCATTTTGTTTGTGGTTACTGACGATGACAATGCAAATTTCTTCTGAAATTTTCTCGGTCCGAAACTGCAGTGCTGTTGGATTGTTTGGGTTTTGCCTTCTTTGTTCTCGTGTAAATGCATTAAGTGTTTGAAACTTTGAATCCTGCACCATGGAATTATACAATCTTTGGTGATATGCCAATTTTGAAATGCTGAGCTCCTGTTTACTTGTATGACTCTGAAATGCTCTGCCTGAAGATTAGGGAGCAGAAAATTAAAACCCTCACACCCAGGGAAGCCGGTTATACCTACAAACTGACAGACAAGGCTCTTCTGGATGTCAGGCCCTCAAATGAGCGTCAAAAGGTCTGTCTTTCTATCAATAATTTTCAAATGTAAAGAGCAAGTGTGTATATTGTCTTATGTTCGTCCTTGTTTATTCCAAAACTGGAGTGTTGCAGGCCTGGGTGAAAGGCTCTACCTGGATTCCTGTATTTGACGTGGACACATCGGTTGATCTGGGCGGACTTAGCAAGAAAGTCAGCAACTTTGTAATGGGTATGCCACTAACCATCTGCATCCAAATTGTGTCCTGGCTCTTTCTCATTGTGTTGGACCCTTGCATCCAAACTTTTGAAATGGCATTTTTCTTTTATAGATTACAAATTGAAGATTTGAAGACTTAATTCGACTAATCTCATGATTGTTTCATAGGTGGCTGGTGGAGTGGCAGCTCAACATTGTCATTTAATAAGTATGCTTCACATCAACTTTACAAAGTTGGAACTATCTTGTTATGATCCTGGAAGGGTGATTGATTTTACTGATCGTAGATGAAATTGCTAGGAACTTTGTACAGCAGGTTGAGGAGAAGTTTTCTAAAGACACAGACATAATACTAGTGTGCCAGAAAGGACTTAGGTAATTTCTTAATCTCATACTGAAGCTGGATTTGTTATTCATGTGAAGCAGCCAGAGCACATTTGTAATTTTTTCAGCTTGCTTTCGTTTGGATAGCGCATTCAGTAATGGATTCTTCATTGCTTTTTTTCGAGTAATGTCTTGGTGTTTCTGTATTTTTGGATCATTGCATAGAAAGTCATTTGTTGTTTTCCTTTTACATTAGCTTATGCATATGTATATCTTGAAGCGTTTATGCTAGCAGTGTTCTATTTGTGTTGACAAGTTGCTTTCACCCTATCACTCTTCCTGTCATTGCTCTGTGCAAGATTTCATGTTATCTGTTCTCTTGGTGTTGCATATTCTACCTTCTAGTCTGCAATTTATAATTTAAAAGTACTGCAGAATGGAGAGCTTGAGTGCATCATTTTTTAATGATTGTTCGAAAATTTCAATTTCCTCCAAAATGTGGACAGATCACTTGCCGCATGTGAACAGCTGTACAATGCTGGTTTTGAAAATTTGTTCTGGGTTCAAGGAGGCCTGGAAGCCGCTGAAGAGGAGGTAGCACCATACAAAATGAAATCATTTACATTGATTCCTTAATATGCTGTTGCCTTGCTTGTTTTTGAGCATATACCAAATATGCCTTCCTTTTCCATCAGGACTTTGAGAGGGAAGGTTCCCAGCCTTTCAAGCTTGCTGCTATTGGAGGGGTTTCTGAATTCTTTGGGTAAGTTCCACGGCCTGAACTGTGTCAGCTGTTGTACTTTGACCAAAATGCCTACTCAAGCTGTTCTATAGGAATAAAAGAAATCATATTGCTGGTAAAAGAGCACTGTAGTGATGTACTATGTGCTTACCACTAACTTGAGTATGATATTGATTTTTTTACTTCTTTCCCAACCTTTCTGAAATCATGCAAAATATATCTCAGCATTCTATAGCAGTGATTCCATCAGTTACGACATGAAGCAGCAAATCATTTGTGTTTCAGCACTCTATAAACAGTTACTGAAGACATGATAAAGGAGTAACTTATTTGCAATCTCTTCCCTCATGCAGGTGGACGGACCAGCAACGCAGACAGGCCGCGAAGGAAGGACTGGGATACCGGCTAGTCTTCACTGGCCGCTTGGTAATTATTCATTCATCTCAAGAGATGGACGCTCCAAATAGTAATTGTTTTTCAGGGGAAAGGCAGTTGACATTTTGTTTCTCCTGGAACTTCAGGTCGGAGCACTGGTTCTTCTTGACGCTTTGTTTTTAGGCGCTCAAAGAATCGGCCCTCTACTTCAAGAAATGCAATCCCACTGATCCCTGCAGAATGTTCTTGTGGCATTTCATCAAGGTAGCTCTGCAATGGCGTTGGCGTGCCGTCAAAGACGAGGGTCTTGTACTCGCAGGCCTAGCCTGCTGATCATACATGGTGTATTCTGGTCTCATGGTTGCGTAGTAGATTGATTTTGTGTAGCATAAACGTGATTTTTTTTGTGTGATTTTTTTTTAAGGAATCAACGGGGCCAAGGAGCGCACCTGAACTTTTATATTCCACAAAACGGACGAATCCGGCTTACACGAGCGGGCATGGTGCTCAGAGATGGAAGAATATGGGGGAGAGAGAGAAGGCAAACTGAGGGGCTACATTACATCAAAGACCGATCGGCACTAGGACCTTAGGGGCTCAGTATCGAGACGGCTTGGAGCGCGACAGACCCAGAGCTTGACGTGTTCTCCGATTTGCCTGGCGATGTTGCGCGGCGAGAGGCGGAGAGCATCGAACACCATCTTGTTGCGGGATTTCCAAGTCACCCAGAGCACGGCGAGCGCCGCAGTGTGTCCAATCGACGGCGGGGAGTTGCCGAAGAGCTGAGCAATCGGTTCTGCGGCCTCGCGCGGGGACGTCGGAGGCGCGTGCGAGGGCAGAGTCGCTGCCCACAAAGGAGCCAGGCGGGGGCATGTGGCGAAGAGGTGGCCCGCGTCCTCAGGCGCCCCCGAGCAGAACAGACAGTCCGGCGAGTCGAGGGCGCCATGGCGATGCAGGGACTCCCGCGTGCGCGTGCGTTCATGGCGGAGGATCCAAAAGAAGATCTGTACCTTCTTGGGGGCAAAGGTGTCCCAGTTGCGCTCAGCCATCGGTGGGGCGGCGCCCGGCACGCGGAGGGCGTTGTATAAGTCCGTCGCCCTTGGCTTGGCCGCGCGCGCCCCGGGCACCCATCGGTCATCGCGGCGTTGGAGCAGCTCGAGGCCGGAGATGGTGCCGGTGACCAGCTCCAATTCCGCTGCGGCAGCAACCGTGAGGTGGGGCTGCAGGTTGCCGCCACGTCGCGACCACCTCCGCCACGGTGATGTAGACGTCGAGGCATTGCGAGTAGAGAGCGGGGAGGGCGTCGCGGAGCACGCCGACCTCAGCCCAGCAGTCATGCCAGAAGGAGGTCATCTCGTCGTCGCCCACCGAGACCACGGTGATGGCGTGGTACCGGAGAATTAGTGCCTTGATCGCTCCCCAGCAAGGCGTCTCCTCTGCGACGAGCCCGCCGTCATACCAGTATCTCACCCAATTTGCCCAGGTGTTGTTTCGCCGAGCTTGTGCACGTGCTTCAGCAGGAGGCTCTTGTTGAGCGTCTCCAGGTCCTTGAGCCCAAGGCCACCGTCGTCCTTGGACCTGCACGCCAGCTCCCAGGCGACTAGGCACGCGCCACCGCCGCACTTGGGGGCTTCTGACCAGAACAGGCCCCGTCGGGGCGATTGAGGCGTTCCAGCATGGTGAGGGGGAAGGGGAGCGGCTGACATCGCGTAGATGGCTTGGGCCATCAGGACGACTTCAGCGAGCGTGAGCCAGCCGCCCTGGGAGAGAAGGCCCGTGCGCCATCCAAGGATCGCGCGCTCTGCTTTGACCACCAGGGAGTCCAGCTCACCACGGAGAGCTTGGCGGTGGAGAGCGGCAGCCCCAGCCCCCAGGTAGGTTTGAAGGAAGGCCGCCACAGGGTAGCCAAGCATGGCCGCCAGGTCCGAAGCGCGATCGCCGTCGACGTGCAGAGGCACAAAGGTGCTCTTGCGGTAGTTGATGTGGAGCCCCGTCGCCGCCGCGAACGAGTCCAGCACCTGCTTCAGCCGCCGGACCTGGTCTTCCTCTGCCCGGATCAGGATCAAGGTGTCGTCAGCGTACTGGATGACGGGGCACCGGAGGTCATCGACCCGCGGATGCATCAACCCTGCGCCCTGGTGCACCACCAGCCAGTGGAGTAGATTAGCAACGATGAGGAAGAGGTAGGGGCTCAGAGGATCCCCTTGCTGCAGTCCCCGACGGCACTGGATCCAGGGGCTTGGCACGCCGTTCAGGAGGACGGCAGTCTTGCCCGTGGTGAGGAGCGAGCTCACCATCCGCCGCCACTGCTCCCCGAAGCCCCGCACTGCTAGGACCGAATCAAGGCCCCCTCAGTCCATGGAATCGAAGGCTTTCCTGAAGTCCAGTTTGAGGACGAGCGTAGGGGCGTGGCGCTTGCTGCAGCACTGGACAAGCTCCGTTGCGAAGAAGTTGTCGGTGATGCACCGCCCTTTGATGAATCCAGTCTGGAGATCAGACACCAACACCGTGATGTGCCCCTGCAGATACGTGGTCATGATCTTGGCGGCGATCTTGGGGCACAGTTCTGGAGGCTGATCGGGCGGAAGTCAGTTGCCGCTATGACGAACTCTTTCTTCGGGAGCAAGACGACGCAGGCGCGGTTCACCGCATCCATGTCCGCGCTCCCGCCATGGAAGTCCCCGAGGAAGTTCATGACCGCCTCCCTACCATTAGCCAGAACGAGCGGAAGAAGGCCGGCCCAAAGCCATCCGGCCCAGGGCTGCTATCGGTCCGCATGCTCCACAACGCCCCCTTAGCTTCCTCCTCCGTGAACGGCTCATCAAGCCATGCCAGCCCTGGAATGGGAGGAGCACCGCCGCCACGTCGAAGTCGCTTTATCGTGTCTTGCCTAGTCCCTAGGAGCTCGGAGTAGAAGGTATGCAACACACGCTCCTTGCCCTCGTGAGTGTAGACAGGCACACCATCGCTGTGGAGGACGGCGATACGATTGCGCCGGAGTTGGGCGGAGGCAGAGGCATGGAAGAACCTGGTGTTCTCGTCTCCGAGCTTACACACCTTGAACGTGTAGCGCTGCTTCCAGTAGACGGCGAGGGCTTGATTTGCAGCAGAGAGCTTCACCTCGACCAGGTTGCGGAGCAAGCGCTCGCCGGCGGTGCTCTTCCAGGAGATCCAGAAGGGCGAGCACAATGCGGCAGTTGGAGATCACCGGGCGGGCCGCCTGCGCTCCCTGGCCCATTTCTTCCTCTCAGCCTGTACCTATTTCAGCGAGCGGACCAGGCGCTGTACAGGCCGGCATCTTGGTTCTACGGCCTGGCCCAGACATCCGCGACCAAGTTGCGATATTGGGCCGCGAAGGCCTAGGTCTTCTCATAGGGGAAGACAGAAGATGCCGGCACTTGGGAAGATGCCGCCACGACGATGGGGACATGGTCCGACACCAGCCGGGGCAGGGAGCTGAGGATGGAGTTAAAAGGAGGGAGCTCCAGGCGGCGTTGATAAAGGCCCTATCCAGACGCACCAGAGTGGGCACCTCGCGGCGATTGCTCCAGGTGAACTGCCGGTCGGAGAGGGGCAGTTTCTGAAGCTGTGCGGTGTCCACGGCGGCATTGAAGCTTTGAGCCGCCGCCGCATCGAAGTTGTCGTTGTTGCGGTCGGAGGGGTCGCGCGTGAGTTTGAAGTCGCCGAAAACCAACCATGGGACCGCGGCGAGGTCCCTGCCATGCGGGTCATCTCACCGAGGAAGGCGGGGCGGAGGTGAAATCAAATGAGGATCGCTCGGAACTATGATAAAGCACGGCAAAAAAAAAAAGCACAAAAAAATTTCTTATGGAGAGGCAACGAGAATTCCTCTGCTCGGCCTTGGTAATCCGGTTCTATCCCACGTTGGGATTAGGACTGGGGAAAGTCAGATTGATGCGGAATATTCCTTTTCGATAAGCATCAGATGCCAACTAACCCAACCAGGGTGTACCACCGGAACCCAGGGTCGGTGGACCACCACGATATCTGGCCCACACGACAGCCCCACGAGCTCATCGGCGTAGGCCATCGCTACACCTAAACAAGAACCCGTCGACCTGGCTCGAGGTTCCCACGGACTGCCCACTGGCTGGCGCCCTGGTTTTCGCCTTCGGGGGGTTTGGTCTACCAGACGGAAAATAAAGAGAGAAAAGAATATCCAAATTAGCAGTGGTGCTCGACAATGCGTAATACCACTGACAGGTGGACCACGGAAAAAGTTTAGCCCCACATGCCATCGACATTTTGGGTGCAGGAAACAGGTGCGCGGAACAATTTGGGTAAAGCAGGCACAACGAGCGGCCCACGGCCCGCGAGGGACGCGGCGACCGCCCTCACCGATACGCTTTCCAGCGCCTGCCCCTAAACTTCCACTGACATGTGGGCCAAAGAGCTTCGAGCGGGCCCTAAGGCCAAACAGCGTCAGCGACATAGCCTGTCATCGCGTGTACACGAGCGCGCGGTGTCCGATTCTTTCTCACCTCCACCACCCAATCCTTTGTTGCCCCGCCATAAAGACCGGGGGCGCTAGGGTTAGCGCGTCGGAATCAGTCGCAATTGCGTTGCGTGTTCCTCGCCCGCACGCCAACCGCCGCCGCCTCCGGCTAGCCGCCGACTCGAGGGTTCGTTCGTTCCGGGAGAGACTAGATCCGTCCTGCCATGGAGTGCATCGCCGAGATGCCGCGCGCGCCTCTGGACCGCCGCCCGCGCAAGCGGCAGCGTCTGGGGTGGGACGTCGGCCCCGCCGAGATGCATCAGGTATGCACCTCCGATCCGACCCGGCGCTTCGGTTAGCCTTTTCCCCCTCACGGATCTATCGACTAGCGGCGGCGGCCGTAGTTCCTTTTGCTCGCTGGGGACGTCGATTCTGCATGCGATGCGCGGTTGTTGGTGCTGTTCTTCTAGGGTTAGGTTGCGGATCTAAATAGCAGAATTCCTCGTCGTCGTCGTCGGATCTATTTGCTGTGGCGTCGATCTATCATGTTCCGCGCAGATGCTCGCTGTTCTTTATGTTAGTTATGCGGTTGATTTGTTTGGTGCGTGATGTGTGGCTTGTACGGTTACCATCGCTCTTTTTGGTTAAATATAATTATATTATGGTTAATCAGTACAATAGGCTTTCAGTTTATCTGTCTGTTTTGTAGTCAATAATCTGCTGGTCCAATTTTGTGAATAGATAGATGTTAAATTAGGAATTATAGGTGAATTATGTGCTCAGGGTCAAGTGGGTTCGTTGTGTCCTCCATAGGTGAATTAAGCATATGATTGAAGGCTGCTTAGAAAGTGTTTATGATTTATCCAATGTCATGAGACACCTAGCACAGTTTCTAAATTTTTATAGAGACTGGCCGAAGGACTTCATAGTGATTTGGTTGCTTGACGTGCTCAGTTAGATGGATAATTTATTGCTTCCTGTATGCAGGTTCAGCTTGGACTTTGTGGCCAAGAAGTTGTGAATGCCATAAGTGCAGTGGCGTTGGGTCTCTCTTCGGGTGGTATTGTTTCCTCTCAGCTTAACCAAGGGCAGCCTCGTGATGGTTCCCCTCCACTGAGAGAAGATGATAAGGATGGGCATTATGTTTTTGCTGTTGGAGATAATCTCACACCTCGTTGTAATTACCTGACCTAACCCTGCCTTTTGTTTTGCAATTGGCTAGTTTGCTTTATCACCATGGTGTAATGTCCTGTTGCCCTTACAAACTTGTATCCATGGTTTGTTCTTATGGATTATTTTTGTGTCTGCAGATAAGATCAATGCGAAAATGGGCGAAGGTCAGTTTGGATGGATGCATCTTCTGAAACCATTGATACATAACTCCTGGGAGTTATGCCCATAACTGAACGTGTCTCTGGAATACATCAGGTACTTTTGGTCAGGTGCTGGAGTGTTGGGATAGGGAAAGGAAAGAAATGGTGGCTATCAAGATCATCAGGGGCATTAAGAAGTACAGGGATGCTGCAATGATAGAAATTGGCATGCTCGAGCAGCTTGGTAAATACGATGAAAGTAGATCCAGGTTAGTCTCTGGTTCAGTTAGCACTCTTCCGTGCGCTTTACATTCATAAGATTGCTTGTATATATAAGCTGGTCTATTTTGCAGTTGTGTTCAAATTCGGAACTGGTTTGACTATCGTAACCATATCTGTATTGTAAGTACTTTGTTAGATTATGGTAATTATGAACTGACCCAAAGAGATACCCCCTATGGTGCTTAAACGTTGGTGAATTTGGATTAATGGTGAGCAGGTCTTTGAGAGGCTTGGACCAAGCTTATATGATTTTCTGCGGAAAAACAATTACCGCTCATTCCCAATTGCCCTAGTTCGGGAGGTTGCCAAACAACTGTTGGAATGCATAGCATGTGTGTGCACAGTTCTTTCTATTATCCCTCCTGCACTACCTATTAGTCTTGCACATTATCTTTGCATTGCAGACTGTCATTAATCCATGACTTCTGCTTATTCTTTCTTTCATGGTTCGTTCCGAAATATCTAACATCTATGGGATGTTTATGTATTTACCCTCTCTCTGTAATGTGTTGCAGTTATGCATGAATTGCGCCTCATACACACTGATTTAAAGCCTGAGAACATTCTTCTTGTTTCTCCGGAGTACATTAAAGTGCCTGATTACAAAGTATACTTTGTTCTTTTACTTAATTGATCTAGCCATGCTTTACCTTTTGCTGTGCCTTGTTATTTCTGGTGTACTGGCTAAGTTTGACAGTAATATATTGTACTGATTGTGTTTTTTCCGGCAATTGCTAGGTTTCATCCCGATCCCCAAAGGAGGGATCCTATTACAAACGGCTGCCCAAGTCTAGTGCAATCAAGGTGATTGATTTTGGTAGCACTACCTATGACCAACAGGATCAGAGTTATGTGGTATCCACTAGGCATTACCGGGCTCCAGAAGTTATACTGGGTATCTATCTTGTCTAGTGAAAAGCTTATCCTAGTTGAGCCCTTTTTTGGTTACCTTTTTACGATTGCGTGGATCTTCTGTTCAGGACTTGGATGGAGTTACCCATGTGATATCTGGAGTGTTGGTTGTATTCTTGTTGAGCTTTGCACGGTATGTTATTGGGCCTTGTTTGATTAGCCATGTACCACAAGTACAGGGGATTTGAGTTACCAAGGTTCTGCAGGGAGAGGCACTATTCCAGACTCATGAAAACTTGGAACATCTGGCTATGATGGAGAGGGTGTTTGGACCTTTGCCATACCATATGCTTAAGAGGGCAGAGTATGTTCATGTCTATGATCCATATCAATATAGTCTTGAGCTTCAGTGTTGTGAGGTCTGGTCAATGTTGTGTGCTCATTAATCCTTGCATGTAGTCGCCAATCTGAGAAATACATCAGAAAAGGACGTCTGAATTGGCCGGAGGGTTGCACTTCACGGGAGAGCATGAAAGCTGTGATGAAACTGCCCAGGCTCCAGGTAAGTGTTGATTCAGTTGCTGAAATGCCCACTTTATCTAGTGGATCTTAACTCAAAATTTCGCACATGAGCAGAATCTGGTGATGCAAAATGTGGATCAGTCTGCCGGTGATTTGATTGACCTTTTGCAAGGGCTGCTGAAGTATGATCCAGCAGACCGACATACAGCACAGGAAGCACTGAGTCATCCCTTCTTCACAGAAGGATTTGAGCGAAGAAGATGATATTCCTTTCAACAACATCCCTGTTTGACTAACATTTGGCTTCGTATTTAGCTGACAGTTGGTCTTTTCTTTTTGTAACATAGAGCATCTGTATATGTAGATCAGTCTGTACGTAGTTGAAATGAAGTTGTCTCAATCGTTGTTTGAAACAGTGTCAACTGATGAAGTTGTATCATAAGGGATGTCAAATGGATCCAGTTGACCCCCAAATCCTGATGTAGTTTGATTTTTGGTTGTCTTTGGTCGAAAGTTTTGTTTGTGCAAAATATGAGTAGATGGTATTGTACAATTTACGTAAAAGTTATCGCGCACAGAACAGTAGGTCTGAGGAAATGGACTGGCTCAATTCCAGCGTTGGCCACCGATTCTTGAACTCGGCTCCAACGCTCACACGGTCACACCACGAACTCCCGTAGAAGCACAACGCAGATGGTGGCGGCGGCGGGCAAGTTCAGGCAGACAAGACAAACAAGCAAGTTTGCTGTACCCAACTTCCAATCATCCAGTCAGGTGGTGCGTAGGAGTTTTATCCTTAAAAAAATAGGGAGCAATAGCAGGCTAGCAACATTATCGCCAACATATTTTGCATTAGCTTCTGCAGCCCCTATCTATATCCCGCCCGGGGATGCAGATATCCATTTCCCGCGTACACGACTCATCCGATCCTGGCCGTAACATCTACAACGTGCCTATAAGAACACGCGATGCGACGACCAACGAACACACCTCAGCCAGCAACAACTCCATTAGAAGAAGCACGACGCGGCAGCTCGCGCGCGTTTCACAAAAGCAGCCACCTGATCGACCGCACCGTCCGTCCGTCCGTCTCCGACCGAAGCAGCGATGGCGCCGGCATCGGCCTCCGCCAAGCCGGCCGTGGCTGCCTGCCTCCTCACCATCCTGGCCTTCGCCGCCGCCGTCTCATCAGGTGAAGAATTTTAAGCTACGACCGTCGACAACAAATTGTGTGGCCTCTGACTGTTTTGATAACACGCGCGCGCTACAGCGGCGGCGGTGAACACGTGCTCCGGCAAAATAAGGTGCGTGCAGTGGGGCGTGCATTCCAAGGCGTGCCCGGGAGAAGGCGGCCGCGGCGTGGTCTGCTGCTGCTGCCCCATTTGGTACGGCGACAGTTGCTGCCCCTTGCGTTTTTGTACTGCACTTGCACCGTCACCACTCACCAGCCGCCGCTTCGGCCCTGAGTAGTGCTACTACTAGTTGAGCAATAGGGCGCGGTTGCCCGGTTATCATGCATGCTCATGAAATAAAACGGATATTATGGGTTATGAAGACATCAGTGTATTTGTGAGTAAGATATGGGATGTTCTATTTGCTCATCCTGCTCCTCAGCTGGCTGTACCACACTCTTCGTACGTTGTGATCAGGAGTCACGAGGCCAAAAGAGAAGCGGGCACCTAAAGTTACTTAGCCCCCTGAAGATCAACTCTTCTTAGAGCATACAAAGCAAACACGTACTCTACTCAATACACATTGTACTGACACCATCCGTGGGCGTTTTCCTATGTTCATTATTGTAGAGGAGTGTTTTCTGTGCACCATGCCGGAAACGATTTGTAGAGCTGGTCAAAATCGATTTATAGGGTCGGACTGGTCGGTATTTGCAACCGGCTCTATGCAGTGGTGCTACAAATAAGCTACTAGGGACTCTCTTCACGATCCAGACGCACGCAACACATCCGACCATACAAAAATATTTCTAAACATTGTCCAAAAAGTACGGTAGCAACAGCCCGTGGCTTCTCTGCTGGCGCTGCATGCAGCGCCAAGCACTCAACGGACCGTGAGTGGCACCTGTATTCGCATCGTCGGCGTGGCCGCACGACCTCACCGTGGACGGTACGGTGCCGCATGCCATGTCCGTGGCTACCTTCACCCTTCGTCGCCCATCTAGGGCTGACCCTTCCGTGGCCACGCCCACGCTGCCTGCTGGGGCTCCTTCCAGGGCCTCACTCGTGGCCGTGCCGCATGTCGGGCCACTGCCGGGCTGGGCTCGTGGCCGCACCCAGTCTCTAAACCTTTACGGACCTAAGAATTCATTAACATCAAGATCTGGCGATCCAATCTTGTGAAGACGTTCATAGAGATGATAGAAGTGTATCTCAATATGTTTATTATATGTGTGTAGGATCTTCGTTTGTTGTCATGTGCCCATGTCTCTCGTATGAAAAATGTAATTATTGGAGATATAATCCGATGCAATTATTTTGTTTGGCTAGCAAGATAATCTATCTATTCCTTCTTTTTTTCTTCCTTAAAACTAAGAAACCTATCCAGTGGTACGTTGGCTTCGGGTGTTGGGAACACACGGAAGCATTACGTTTTGCAGGCTCTCTATCAACCTGTATCTGCACCGGCCGGTGCTGATATCTTGCTGTCTTGCAGCCTGTACCTCCATCCATGTATGCCTGCACCGGCCGGGCCGGGTGCAGACTCTCTTTGTCATGTATCCTGGTCATCGATTCTAAGGATGTGCCACCGATCCGGGATAAAGTTTTGCGCGGTGGTGTATGTTGTCCCTATACACTGCATTAATAAACTAAGATATATGGTGAATTCTCCCATTCTCAAAATTGATAAAGTTACTTCTGATAAAGAAGAAGGTTTCGTACATGATGCATGCTGGAAAGGCTACCCTTTCACAACAAAGCATTTGTTCGGCCGCTCAAAATTGGTCAATGTACTTGTCAGAAGTACGTACTTGTGGACACGGGTGAAAGACCAAGCACATAATGAAGTTCTCTAAGTCAGAATTCTCTTTTGCTAGAAATGAGGGAGCGAGAGGCTTAAGGTTGGAGTACCATTTTTTTTTTCACCAAATATCCCCGACATGGAGCAGAGAGGCCTGGAAAGGAGCCGAAAAGACAAGCAGAGGAGAGCCAGCAGGACCCAGGAGGGGGGTTACTTTGTGCAAACTGTTGAAACTAGAATCGTGTGAATGTAAATGAACAGAGAAGATTGAAGAATGAATCTGTGATTTTGACCTTGTTTGGATACCAGGGGCTAAAGCTTTAGCTCCTATCACATCGGATGTTTGATACTAATTAACAGTATTAAATAAAAGCTAATTATAAAACTAATTGCACAGACGGAGGCTAATTCGCAAGACGAATCTATTAAGCCTAATTAGTCCATGATATGATAATGTGGTGCTACAGTAACCATTTGCTAATGATGGATTAATTAGGCTTAATAGATTCATCTCGCGAATTAGCCCAACGCTTCTGCAATTAGTTTTATAATTAGTTCATGTTTAGTCATTCTAAGGTGACAAGTGCTAAATTTTAGCACGATGATCAAACATGCCTTTCATTGGTTGATTGAACGAAGAGTGCGACTACATATTTATACACGAGAAAGAGACATGGACATGAGGACACACCCCTCCGACGCCCCATCATTTAGTAACCGCTAATGGCATGGTTAATTGCTAGTTGATCACTAATTAATCCTATTCTAACACAAACAAGCCACGTCAAAGGTGACCTGCCGACTACCAGAAAAATGCTAATATCCCAGCTAAGTCCAACAGCAATGCAGGTACTCGGAATTAACAACGCATAAACAGCCCATCATTCCTTCAATAATTCCCGTGCCCTCCTGTTCACACTCATCGTTAGCCTAGCTTTATTACTACTATATACATACAACTCTGATCTGACCAATTGTGGATCGCTCAGCCGAGCCTCCTATCACTCTCATGACATCTGCCGGCCCGTTGATAAGCCGTGTGCCTTCTCGCCAATTCTTATTGCGCAGTGATACATAGACAGATAGAGGCGAGGCAAGTCAAACAGACGCCGCACCTCGTAACCCTTAATCTAAGCTAAGAGCCACATGGCCTCCCATGCTCCCCTGTACCCCTCCTGTGTTTCAGTAGTTGGCAAAGGGGTTTTTGGTTTGCCATGTCAATGTGCCGGCATGCCGCCGTTATCTGCCACGCAACAACCGCCCTGGGGAGATGGCCGTGCGGGCGGGCGCGTGGGAACGGCGCATTTCGCGCTGCTGGATGTGATCTCTCTCTCGGCTGCTCGGCGCCGCGACGCGATGAGGCCGGGGAAGCGAACTTCCTGGCGTGCACCAACAATTGGGGTCGCGCAGGGGGCGGAGGACGGACGGAGGCGATCGTTCGTTCGCTCGCGTCCGGGGGCTCCCGGGGCGACGCATCCCAAGCGGCCGGGGAGTCGGCCGGGGGCCTCTGCAAGCAATTAAATAAACCGGGCTCCGACCCTCGGGATTAGATTACTAGCTGCTGCTGCTCTGGCCCTGCGCCCTCCTCGAGATCTGACTTTTGATCAGAAGCGTGCTCAGCTTGGCGACCAAATCAGTCCTAGCCCTTGTTTACTTTGCGAATTTGGGAGGTGCCAAATTACTGTAGCAACACTGTAGCGTTTCGTTTGTATTTGTGAATTATTGTCAAAATATTGACTAATTAGGCTCAAAAGATTCGTCTCGCAAAGTACAATAAAACTGTGCAATTAGTTTTTGATTTTGTCTACATTTAGTACTCCATGCATGTACCGCAAGTTTGATGTGATGGGGAATCTTCTTTTTGCATAGTGCCAAAGTTGGGAGTTTTGTAGGAAGTGAACAAGGGCCTAGCTACTGCTCCCCGCCAACCCGTAGGGCCGCGAGGTCGCAAGGTCAACTATTGGACACCCCGCTCGTACGCGTACGCCGTCCACGCGCCTATATAACCTCAACACCGTCCGTACTCGCCCTCCAACCCAACCCCGCAGCCCGAGCTCAGATCCCTTGCCTTCCTCTCCCAAACCACCAGCAACAGCCGCTCCGGAGGCGAAGAGAGCAGCGACGATGGCTCGGCAAGGTGGCGTCGTGTCGTTCTCGCTGCTGCTGGTGCTGCTTCTCGGCGCCTACCTGCCGGCGCCGGCCGCCGCGGGGGTGCACCTCTCCACGCTGCCCAAGGCGCTCGACGTCACCGCCTCCCCCAAGCCCGGCCAAGGTGCGTTTCTGCTAAGCTAGCTATATCATCTGCGTCGCACCCTCTCCGGTCTGCGCTACTGCATCGGTCGCAAAGTGTTTCCAAGTTCCTGCTCCGTTTGACCTGCCGGCTGATACTGATAGCCAGCTAGCTGTTTAATTGGCTCTGCCGCTAATTAATTCCTGGCTTCCAATGTGCAGTGCCTAATTAATTTAATCATGTTAGTACTTTTAGTGGTCTTTGTAGCAAAGTCATAGTCTTAATTAGCAGCAAGTGCCATAAAGAAGGGTGAGATAATGAAACGATCTCTCAGGTTTTTCCAAAAAAATTCAATGATCTCCCAGTACTCCTATAGGCTATAGTCCTATACATATATTTTAGTTTTCCCTATGGATATATTTTGAAGACAAACTCAAATGACATGAGAGCACAAATTGGAGAATATGTTCCAGGTGCTCGTCTCTCTCTTTGTTGCTGATCGAGACAGCTGAACTATGCTCTTTTGTCACTCACAATGCGGCTCAAAAAGAAACAACAGCAAGAGAGAAACATTTTATTACAAGCTATATAGGCCGGCCAATAGTAAAAGCCTTTTGGGCAATAATTGAGACACTTTTAACCGATTATTTAATTTCTCAAAAGTTAAAAGGGTAAACTCTCCTCTTTTGACAGTTTAATTTACGGAGTCCGTCCTTTGTGAGAAATTCTAGGGCCATCCTAATGTACTGCCTCCAGTCAAAAATACTTCATGTTTGATATAGAAAAAAAGAACAGAACACTTGACTTTCTAGATGAGCAGCAGTAGTACTCCATCCATCTCATAGAAAGTGTACTCCTGACATTTGAAAAAATCCCAAGAAAGAGTATAATTCTAGAAATTGAACTGCACCTACCGTCTAAGCTGCTTTTCTGGTCTAAAACGCCATATTTTGGTGACTGGAGGGAGTTTTCTCCAAATAATTAGCATTTCACTTTGCATTGTGTCGATATTTCAAATTTTTTATACTTTGCAGTTTCTGTCATATTAACAACGAAATCCTCCATGTCCTTGCGCAGTCCTGCACGCCGGCGTGGACACGGTGACGGTGACCTGGTCCCTGAACACCACCGAACCCGCCGGCGCCGACGCCGCGTTCAAGAACGTGAAGGTGAACCTGTGCTACGCGCCGGTGAGCCAGAAGGACCGCGGGTGGCGCAAGTCCGAAGACGACCTGAGCAAGGACAAGGCGTGCCAGTTCAAGCTCACCCAGCAGGCCTACGCCGCCGGCGCCCGGCGCAGCTTCGACTACGCCGTCGCCAAAGACATCCCCTCGGGCACCTACTACGTGCGCGCGTACGCGCTCGACGCGTCCGGCACGCAGGTGGCCTACGGCCAGACGGGCCCCGAAGCCGCCTTCGTCGTCGCCGGCATCACGGGCATCCACGCCTCCATCAAGGTCGCCGCCGGCGTGTTCTCCGCCTTCTCCGTCGTCGCGCTCGCCTTCTTCTTCGTCATCGAGAACCGCAAGAAGAACAAGTAGGGGCCAGGTGGCCGTTGCAATGCTTGTTACCCCGCGTAGAGTTCTTTCCGGCTGGTCTTGGTTAGCTTGTTCTGTGTAACAGAGAAGGCACGGTGAAACCTACTCTAAAATTGCAGGTGTAATTGTCAGCGCTGACGCAGAATCCATGAAAGGAATATCCCATCGCACAACGTACCCTAGCTGAGAATCTGAGATGATCTGTTTGCTTCTCCATAGTTCACAACAACCGCACCTGCAACAAATTAAATGATAAGATTTTTATAGGCTGACTGGTGGCTTTGATCTACAAAATCGACATGTCTTTTTTTTTACGGAACAAGAAATTTATTAAAGTTTAGGTAACGTCATTACAAACGAGTGTCCGCGAGAAATCAGTAAAAGAAAAAAAAGGCACATCCTTAGCTCAAACTAATTGCCAGATGAGTCAATTCATGTGCCATTACTTTGCTCCCTGCTGATCTTCTTGACCTCGAGATGTTGTAGCTGATGTAGTGACGCCTTTTCTCTAGGGCCTCCTGAATCAGCGACCACACCAAGGATATGTACAATGATGTCACATGGAGCTTGCTCATTGTCAGATTTAGTAGCCTAACAGTTTACCAAGAGGTTACCTAAGTGGTTGATTTGTAGGTAGGGAGAATTACGAGAACAAGAACTTGAAGGTAATCACGATAACACAAATGTTTAGACAGGTTCGGGACTCCGGGGAGTAATACCCTACGTCTTGTATGCTGGTGGTTTGTATTGCTTTGTGCTGGTGCGTGGAATAGTTGGGATTGGGGTTGGATTGCCCTCAGGAGGCGCCCTTGGCCGCCTTATATAGGCTGATGACATAGGGTTACAAGTCAGTTTGAATCTAATCTACTCGTTTGTTACATGGAAAGCAATCTAAGTCGGATTACAACAAGTATCCCGCAATATCCGAGCTGATTTGAATTGCCCGACTTTCTTTACTTGTGCTCCAAGTACCTTCACGTCCTTGGACCGCACGTTCTGGTCGGACGGACCCACTTGCCAGAGCCGGCCAGTATCCTGGTCAGTGAGGACCCATAGCGTACCCATATGCCTCACTCACCACTGTTGCACAATCTGTTTCAAGAATCATGGGTATATCCGGCTAGGGTCAGGCCAGACAAATACCATCACGTGTCATTAGTTGGTTATAAAAGAGCCTCAATTTTAATTCTCAATAACTAGAAATGCCAACTATTTAGGGTCAGTTTGGCAGGGCTCCGGCTCCGGCTCCGTGCGCTTACCGAAGCACGGAGGAGCCGGAGCCGCACCAAACGGCATTGACCGCGGAGCCATTTTTTGGCACATTTGGGAGGAGCCGAAGCCGTTTTAGGCCTGCATGGAGGAGCCCAAAAAAGTGGCTCCGCGGCTCCGGCTCCGGCTCCGCACGAGGAGCCCCTCGCGAGGAGCCCTGCCAAACTCGCCCTTAGGTTAATAATGCCATCTTAACATATGACTCCAAACTACATCTTCCTTTGTTGAAAATAGGTTGCATTTTTGTAATATGCTAGAATATTTGGAGTATGTGTTACACTTGAGAGAGGAGTAATTTGGACTTTTTCCTATATTTTAGGTAGGATAGTTATTAGAGAAATAGAGTTGAGATATTCTAGGAAGAATCTAGGAGGGTCAGTTTATTGCTAGGTTTTTTTGATCTTGATCCTATTTTGAAGTGTAATTGTATTTTCACCATCATTTTTTTAGCTTTGTGATTTTACCCTCAATTATTTACAAGTTAATGTGATTTTTCCCTTAGTCTTTGCGTATTTTTCCTTATTTTGATGTTGAGTAGGGACAAAATAGCATTGACCCGTGAATAGTTAAGGGTAAAGTCACAAAATTTAAAAATAAGGGTAAAATCACAATTACACTTCAAAATATGGGTAAGAGCATAAATAACCAAGGTTAAAAGCAACACGAACATTTGAAGCTACAAAGTAAACCCTAAGGTATGTATCTACACTGACATAAGGAAATCACAAATTGTATATAGCTGACCAATTGACAAGAAATTAAAATATATACAACATTTATGGAAAAATAATTATTATACCTTCAGTAGGACTTGATCTTGGATAGCTAATCTTTTCGCAAATAGGTGATATTGAACTCATGTAGACAAATATATTTGTTTCTAATATGTGTTTGGCACCACTAAAGCACCACATATTATTTTGATAGAAAAGATCGGCGGTACAATTCATGCACGTTTACATCAAGATTTTAGCATAATTTTTACAACACCACCGTAATAAATCTCATAGACACTACAACTCGTAGACACAACAAAAAAATAGTAGCAAAAAATTGTATAGTAATTCACATAAAATTGATATCATATGCATTATTGATATAATGTATCAAATTTTTACATTTAAAAAATAATTGGCGTATTTAATTAGTTTGTAGATAATAAGTTGCTAAATAGAAATGGCAATGATCCTATTGGCTATTTGTGTGTTTTCGCGTGAGAAATACTCAAAATTTATCTGCATACGGCTTAATAGGGTGCGGTGTACCAGTATACAATAGTATACAAATAGATAAATAAAACACAAAGAAACACAATAAAATGGGAAAGTTTCTTTCTTTATTCATTTCTTGAGAAATTTACACGTCTCCTCTTTTTACATATATTTCTGCATAGCGCCTCAAGGTACAGACGATTGCATAGTTCCCGAATCATAGAGCCTAGCAAAAACTCTAATTAATTATATCCATAGGTTGAGGCTATAGAACGCCTCCGATTATGCTGCGTCAAATGATCATTGTGATCAAGCATCTTGTCCTGTACTCCATATAGATGAATGATGTATATAAAAAAGTAAAGGGAGAAATGTCAAGCGACTTGATGCCATATTTCGTTACGCATGGAATTTTAACTAAGTGCTCTTGGTATGTAAATGCGTTCGGCCTCGTCGGTCACGAATGTGATTTGTCCAGCCTCGTCGGTAAGGACATACTGGAATCTTCCGGCCTCATCGGTCTCGGAAGGATGATAATTGGAAACTAACAAATCTGAGATTTTTAACTAAACCTGGGCGTCACAAAATTTGGCTTTCATCTGTAGTCAGGCTATCAATGTATACTTTATTTCCTTCCCTTTTCTTTGTAGACCTGCGCATAAACATGCAATATGGAGGGGACTTGTAAAGGCAATCTTTCAAACATGCCTCTAATCAAGAACACTAGCGGAGCTTAGTGATGGCCAACAGGGCAATGCCCCCCTCCCTTCAAATTTTGCAATTTCTTGATGAAGTTAGTAGATACAAGGTATAATTGCTAGCTAAGCTTAAAATTGGTCCCCTCTCCCTGCTGTTATTCACCCTCCAATTTATATTGCCCCCCTCTCAACTTTGCTTCAAGCTCCGCCATTGATCGAGAACAAGCCTCTTCCCCTTCTTTATCCATAGAATCGCAAAGCGATCTCACATAACGATTTTGCAATTCACTTTGCAAGGCTGCGAGTCGGAACAACATTGCAGACCTGTTCACACTACCGTCGCCAATGGAGTAAGATCTTGAACCTTTTGCACCTGCAAAATATATAACGTTGCCATCTCAATGGCATACCAATCTGTGGATCTGTTTTGTATGTACACGCACTACGGGAGACAGTGAAATTGCCGAGTGCTAGGGGCACTCGGCGAAGGGCAAAAAACCCTCGGCGAACCGTTTGCCGAGTGTAACACTCGGCAAACGGCACACGGCAATTTTTCAGTCAGCAAACACTGAGTTGCCGAGTGTTTTGCGTCGGGCACTCGGCAAAGTCTCTGCCGAGTGCCGAGAAAACACTCGGCAACAAATTTTTGAAAAAAAAAAACATCCTCCGCCGCCACCACCGCCAGCTCCGCCACCGCCAGCTGCGCCGCCGCCACCACATCCTGCTCCGCCGCCGCCACCACCGCCAGCTGCGCCGCCGCCACCACCGCCAGCTCCGCCGCCACCACCACATCCTGCTCCGCCGCCGCCACCACCGCCAGCTCCGCCGCCACCACCACCGCCAGCTCCGCCGCCACCACCACCGCCAGCTCCGCCGCCGCCACCACATCCTGCTCCGCCGCCGCCACCACATCCTGAACCGTTTGCGAGAGAGGGGAAGAGCGGAGGAGTGGAGGGAGTTACCTGGAGAGGGAGGCGAGGGATCCGGCGCCACCACCACGAAGTCCGCGCTCACCGGATCCGGGGAGGAGGGGCTGTGCGGTGGCCGGATCCGGAGAAGATGGGCGGGGCGGTGGCCGGAGAAAGGGAGAGGAGGGGCCGGGGCGGCGGCTGGAGAGGGAGGAGGGGCCGGGCGTCGGGTGGGGGGCGGCGGGCGGCCGGGCGGCC
>NC_028450.1:29676429-29790363 GCF_000263155.2 Setaria italica | reverse complement strand
GTGTCAAAATAAAAACACTCGGCAAAGCCCCTCTTTGCCGAGTGTAAAAAAAAACACTCGGCAAACTACCATCTTTGCCGAGTGTTTTTTTTACACTCGGCAAAGAGGGGGCTTTGCCGAGTGTTTTTTATTTGACACTCGGCAAAGCCTCGATTTGCCGAGTGTTTTTTTTTTGCCGAGTGTTTTTAGCTTGGCACTCGGCAAAGAGCTTGTTTGCCGAGTGCTCGCAAAAAAACACTCGGCAAAAAAAATACACTCGGCAAATTTAAGGTTTCCCGTAGTGACGCCATCATAGAGAGATGTGATCTCCCCGGTCCTTCTTACACCTGCAAAAATAAGAAGCATGTATGCGCTGCCATTGGAACGACTTTCTCCTAAAACCTGTAGAGCCAGCATCGGATTCCATAATTGACTAAGGTTTGCCCATCTCACCCTGATACAGGACTTACAACATATCACAATTTCAAGAACCAGTTGTTGCACGTTAAGTAATATCATGTGATTTTTTCCAAGTTATGATGATTAGCATCCATTCATCAACTAATATATTGTTAAGCTTTCAAGTTTTAGCAAGATCATTTTTTCAAAGCTCTGATTTCTCTCGATTTCTCCCAACCCAAATGTGCTCTGGTTTTGGAATTTCTGGTTCATGTTGCAAGCGTAGTCAATGAGTGTATTTGTAATAGTATGTGGCCTGGGTCAGGTTAGTTCGACTAGGATCTGGAGTCATTATCTTGTTTATCAGCTAGCATCCACATGTGACCCTAATAATCAGGAGTTGTACATGGTTTCTCTTTTACCATTTTCTATCTTACTAAAAGTGAATTTTCACTGTAGCTTATTAAACTATTCTCGATGTCGTCTATAAATTTTAAAGTGGTCATCTAGGTCCACAATCTAATAAAGAGTGACTATGAAGGTCCAAGGGCATCCACGGAAGCACCTTTTCACCTATGTGGCCATGCAATGTGACAACAAGTTGCAAAAAGACTCCTCTATCTTTCATTTCTCACTCTCTCATCAAGGCATCCCACCCATCGCAGAGATGCCCTGCTCGCGGACCGCGTGAGCACCAAGAGGATGGACCACATTCGCATCCGCGTTTCAAATCCGAGCGCCGACAACACCACCACCACGCACAAATCTCCTGATGAAAGGAAGTAGTGGAGAATGAGTTCGTGGTGCTTTCACATCTGTGTTTCGTAGACATCTCTATAACTTATAGAGGAGATGACAGACCTCTACTGACCATTTTTACTATAATAGCCGTACAATTAACTCGGAATTAAGGCATCGACTATATACTTATCACATCTAATGCTCGTTGTCAAAAGTTAACATGCAGATGGCAAAAGGTTTACACCAATTTTGCTTGGTTGCTCACTGCGTCGCAAGGCGCAAGTCACATGTTCGTCTACACAAATACATGCTTGTTGTATAAACCATGCCTCATTCTCTCATTCATTTACGTATCAGAGAAGCTATAGACCTCTTCTATTTGGGTTGACAGAGTATTCATGTTGTGCACTCTTTACTTTTGGATTCCATAAATAGGATTTTCGATGGGCCATTTTCCCACCAGGCGGGCGCCAAAGTTCGAAACGGCACTCGCTACAAGCGTTCAAAGAAGAAGTGGAATGAAAAATAAATAAAATTACGTAAAGGAAAGAATTTTGAAGAGCACAACAGACTCAGATTTGGGCGAGCCCCCGCATCACTCCCGTGTGAGCGACACGGGCGGATGAAACCCTTGCCGCCGCCGCCTCTTCCTCCCTCTCCCCACCACCGCGCTGCCGCTCGAGCCAGCCGCCGGAAGCCCGCGCGGCTCGCGAGGACGGCGGCGGTGGGGTGGCTTGCTTCCCTTCCTTCATCTCTCATGGCGGGCGCGGCCGCCATGGCTGTCGGAGGGAATCACCGTAGGGCGGCGCGCGGCCATGCCGGTGAGACTGGATCCGAGTCCCCCACGGCCGGATGCGGGGTCCACGCGGGGCGGCGATCAACGCTGGGGTGGATGCCGCGCGATGGCGTCTGCGCGGGACGAGTTTGAGCAAGGGGTGGAGCGGGTGGCCGCGGTTTCTCGAGCAAAGTGGGGGTCGACCTAGCCCTCCAGCGGCCAGATCCGCAGTCCACGACGACGAGCTCCTAGAGAGCAGCGACGGCGCGGAGGCCAACAGCCCGCAGTGCTGCTACAGGAAGGCGTCCGCCACCGCGAGCGGCATGACCGGCTGCACTAGTGGGCTCTGCGCATGGAGTTCGCCAGGTTCCACGACGTGCCTCTGAGCTAGATCGCGTTGAGGCAGGAGGAGGACGTGCTGAGGAGGTGTGGAGTGGGAGGCTGTGAGAGCTGGGAGCACGGGGGGTGCCTAATGTTGTGCTGGAGGTCATGGCCTCTCTCGGTCTCGGCATGGCAGGGTGGTGGCGTTGGCTGGGAGGAGAGGTTGATGGCGGTGGCCGTGGTGGGTGATGAGCTTGCAGCGGCGGCGAGCGGGTGGGTGTTGGGTGAAAGCCTGCTCGGCAATACGCGACGTGGGGAAGCAGTGAAGGCATGAAGCGGCGGAAGCATAAAGCGGGGAAGCGGCGCGATGTGGGTGCTCATGGGCGTGGTGGCCGGCGGCAGCCGCATGCATGAGGTAGTGGCCCGCGGGCGGCAGTGCATGGGGCAGGGCACGGTGCGAAGGTGGCGCTAGCGTGGAAAATAGTGACACGGAGGGGCGGCGGCGCAGGCCACGGCGCAAGGAGGATGACTGACGGCGAGCGAGCGGAGGTAGAGGTACGGCTGCGTGGTGCGAGGAGGCGCGGTGGCGACGTCGCCCCGGTTGGACTGCAGTGATTGTGGCCGGGAGTGCTGAGCCGTGAACGTGTAGGGGTTGGGATGCTTCGGGCGAAAGCCCTCGCGGGCATTCTTGCTGGTGGAGATGACGGCAGCACCCTAGGGCGTCATTCTTCCCGTTGGGGGTGTCATTGCTGAGCTACAACCCTACTGCATGGGGTCCTCTGGATGAAAACCCTGTCCAGATCCTGGACTAGCGACGGTGGCGCCATTGGCGTTGTGCCCTCCTTGGAGGCGTCGTCTCTAGAGACCCATCTCGGCCTGTGCCAGTCCTAGTCCATTAGTCATGGACGGCCGCAGCCGGTGGTGACAATTCCGTCGCGTGGCAAGCTGGACGGGTGTTACCGAGGTCATGTGGAGGCGATCGTAGTTATGGTGGTGGCCAAGGGTTGTCGATCTTGGCCGCTTGCAGTGGATCGCGGTGGCTGGCGTTTCTTGGCAACGGTCAGTGCGGCGTGGGACTGCGTTGGAGGACGACGCTTGCGGCAACGGCATCATGGGACAACTAGGCTTGCAGCGGACCGCGGCGGGTTGCTCAGCTTGGCTGGACTACCCGGTGCGTACATCGTTGGAAGACGGCGCAAGCGACTTCTCTGACTTGCTGACATGACGGCGGATGCTTTTGCGCGGGTGAAGTAACGAGGCGAAGTCGACCTGCAACGCCGGCTTGGCTAATCGACGGAGATCTTGTGGAGCGGGGCAATATTGCTTACCACTTTGACAGCGACAAAAGAAACGGATCCATGACGTGGAGTACTATGGCGGGCGTGGTGAGACCCCCGCACGTGGTGTTTCTTCAAGGCGATGAGAGTGAGGTGGAGTCCAACGGCGGATGTGGCGAGGTCCCCGCGCATTGTGTTATCGCGGTGGCGACTGCGAGGCAGCCTAAGAGAGGTCCGGATTCGGTGGTATCACTCTGTCAGATAGAGTGTGGTGTTGCAGCGGCACTACAGCGGAGGGTCTCGTATGGCGGTGGCCATCTCGGTGCAGTGCAGTCTGTTTCTATCGGTTCCCTGTCGATGCCGGACCACGCCTAGACGTTTCGGCGAGTTATGAGCGTGGATGTTGGTGGGTGCCGCCGTGGCGAGCAGAGCGGTGAGACCGTGTTGATGTCCCAATCCAATCGGTAGGGTGTGATAGTTTTGGTGTTGAGTGGCTATCTGCATTGATGTCCTAATCCGACCAGGCGAGTTTGTATTGTTTTTCTTTTCTTTTCCTTTTATATTTTTTCAGTCTGAAATTCTTTTTTTAATATAATCGGCAGCTCTCCAATATGGTTCGTTCAAAAAAAAGAATTTTTAAGAAAAGATAGATAAAAAGATAAACCAAATTCTGAATTGTGATTCAGATACCCTCGAAATGGAAGTTGGCCTGTCCACTTAAAATTGAACGCATGATTCCGTCAATAATTCAGTGCCGTCCTCCTGTTTACTCTTTAATTCTTATTACGTGACATCGGCCCGTTGATAAGCCGTGCTCCTTGTCGCTAATTCTTATTACGTGCTGATAGAGGCGAGTCAATCAAACGTTGCACTTTGTAACCCTTAATCTTTGCTAAGAGTCACATGACCCCGTACATCTCGATCGATCCTCTTTTAGTTGGCGCGCGGGTTTTACCATGTGAAGCAATGTGCCGGCATGCTGCTGTCGCAACTAGCTCTTCATCAAGCTATCGACAGATGAGATGCGCTCCCATTGGAACCGAAATGGGTGGAAATTCTGTTCGATTCTGTCGTGCCGACCGTGCGAAAGTGAAACCACCCTTCCCCTCGCCGCAGGCATGTAGTCCGCGTGGATTTTGAACACCACAGCTGACATATGCCTCCATGTCCATTCCTGCCGTGGGAATCTCTGCACCTGGTCTGCCTAGTCCTACAGGCTGCGGCCGCACCATCTAAATGCATGTTTGAATATCAGTAGTTAAATTTTATCACATGTCACATCGGATATTCGGATGCTAATTAGTAGGACTAAACATAGCTAATTATAAAATTAATTGCAGAACTTCGGGGCTAATTCATGAGACCAATTTATTGAGGCTAATTAATCTATCATTAGCAAATGGTTACTGTAGCACCATATTGTCAAATCATGGACTAATTAGCCTTAATAGATTTATCTCACAAATTAGACTCCATTTGTGTAATTAGTTTTATAATTAGATTATATTTAATACTTCTAATTAGTATCCAAATATCCGATGTGACTGTGAAGTTTAACACATGTGAGCCAAACACCCCCGACCACCCGGTCGCCGCGCCGCGCCGCGCCGTTGGATGCCGCCTCGCCACGCCATGCGACGCAACGCCCTGCACTGCATTTCGTGGCCTTGCGTAGGGGCACCGGAAGAGCCGCTGGTTCGTTTCGTTCGTCCCCTGGCCGCGTCAGCTGATTTGCGAGCAGGGTCGAATCGATCGCGCGCGGTCGCCGCATCCCACCAAGCCGGAGCCCTTCGGGGCCCCTCTAAAAGCAAGTCAGGCTCGCGAAGTGACCGAAAAGATACATTACTACCAGCTGCAGCGCTGCTGTTGGCCCTGCCCTCGTCAAGATCTGACTTTTGAATCGCATAATTAGCAGCTTGTTTATTAAGCTTAAACGATTGATCCTACTCCTTGCCGACAGGGCCGCGAGCAAAGTCAACTGCTCGACACCTCCTCGGCCAACGTGCCTATATATTCTCGGCTAGCCGCGTCCGTACTCATCCAACCCAACTCCAAGCACCTCATCAGATTCCTCGCCTCCGTCTCCGACCACCCACCAGTCAGGTAACTAGCTAGAGAGGAAGAGATCACCGGCCGGCGATCGATTATTAACGCGTCAGGAGAAGCGATGGCTCGGCAACAAGGCGCCGTGGTGTTCTCGTTGCTTGCGGCGGTGCTTCTCTGCGGCTGCCTGCCGGCGCCGGCCGCCGCGGGGGTGCACCTCTCCACGCTGCCCAAGGCGCTCGCCGTCACCGCCTCCCCCAAGCCCGGCCAAGGTGCGCGTTCAATGTGTATGGTGTTATACTGTTATTTACTCATATTATTTACTCTCTATGTTTGAAATTACAAGATTTCTTTCATTTCATTACTAATAATTTTGTATCACATAAATAAAATATTATAAACATTAACAATGGAGTGATGGTTCATCAAATTAAGTCTTTCCTAACATAACAAGCTAATAGAGTTAACTAGCCATCACCACCACGAAGAAAGGGAGATCTTGAAGACTTGAATGATCGTTAATGACATCACGTACGACTCAGGGTGGAGTTGCTCCCCATGTTCTAGTGTTCGTCTTTTACTCTTTTACCTTCCTTCTTAAATGGCTGAACTATGTTCTTTTGTTGCTTGCAATGCGTCTGAAAAGCAAACCGAGTAAGAAACATTTTTGAAGCTATATATCTAGGCCGGGCAGTAGTAGGAAAACCTTTCACCGTCCATTTCCCGCGTGTTCGAAGGTCAAAAAGTAGAATCTTTATTGTACTCATCACGAAATCCATGGCCATGCGCAGTTCTGCACGCCGGCGTGGACACGGTGACGGTGACCTGGTCCCTGAACACCACCGAACCCGCCGGCGCCGACGCCGCGTACAAGAACGTGAAGGTGAACCTGTGCTACGCGCCGGTGAGCCAGAAGGACCGCGGGTGGCGCAAGTCCGAAGACGACCTGAGCAAGGACAAGGCGTGCCAGTTCAAGCTCACCCAGCAGGCCTACGCCGCCGGCGCCCGGCGCAGCTTCGACTACGCCGTCGCCAAAGACATCCCCTCGGGCACCTACTACGTGCGCGCGTACGCGCTCGACGCGTCCGGCACGCAGGTGGCCTACGGCCAGACGGGCCCCGAAGCCGCCTTCGTCGTCGCCGGCATCACGGGCATCCACGCCTCCATCAAGGTCGCCGCCGGCGTGTTCTCCGCCTTCTCCGTCGTCGCGCTCGCCTTCTTCTTCGTCATCGAGAACCGCAAGAAGAACAAGTAGGGGGCCAGCGGGCGGCCGTGTGGAACGCATGGCGTCGTCGCGTGCTGAGTTCTTAATTTCCGGCCCGGTTGTAAGCTAGCTTGGTCTGCTTCACGGAGACATGTGAGTGGCCGGCCGGTGCTTAAAATTGAAGGTGTGAGTGTCAGAGCTGCATCCATGGATGGATGGATTTACACGGGTGCAGCGCAACCCAACTATTTTCGGTGTATGCTTATTTCTTTGTCGTGTGCGTGAAGTGAAGAAGATATGAAATAACTTTGGTTACGATAAGTTTCTCTTGTCAGATGATGTGGTTTGGATATGCGCGATTCAACACAAAAAAGCGACCAAGAACAAGAAAACCATTTCTTTCACTTAATTTGTGGTTCATTTCTCGCTCAATTTGTAGCCAGTTTTTGTAAGTAAAAGGAATAAGAAGAGCCCTCGTGTCGACCCAATCCAACCAGACCCACTTGTTTCTAAATTCATGCGCATTTAATCTTCTTTACATGAAGAAAAACAAATATCCAGCCTCCAAAAAGTGATGTTATGATACAAAAAAAAATGCCACATCAAACTGCGTCTGCGTGGTATGCACTTGCACTATACAGTACGGGACTGTATCTTTCAATGAAGTGGCAAGGCACGTCATTGACTTCCTGAGCTGTTCTGAATATTCGGAGGGGAAGTATCAACTTGAGTACACACAGCAAGCGTGAAAGGAACAAACGATACAATTCCATCCCGTAGTCAACACCAGGTGCTCCTTCAAGCGTGATGAAAGGCCAAGAGGACCAGTATCTGGCATTGTTTCTACGGGAGTTAGTAGGGACATCATAGAGCTAAGCACACGCTAATCTAGTAATCTAGTTCCATCAAGCTTCGGTTGTTTGAAGAGCCAATTAGCAATGTCAACGGAGCAGGAAAAAGAGTGCCGGGCATTGAGACAACTACATCAGCTAATCGGCCAAATTATGTATATCCTCCAAAGACTATGCAATGGTCTGCATCCATGTTTTGGGTCAATATTTTGTTTCCTTCCAAGACATAAGAAACTAGCAGTTTCTTGTTAAGTTGTTTTACATATGAAGACATTAGCTTTCACAGTTGGTGATGCGTCCATATTAACAAAAGGATTTGCGTGACAGCAACCTTGCTTCCTTTTTCATAGGAAAATGTGTCACCGGTTCAGTTACCGTGACCATTACTTGTTCATAGCTAATGAACTTCAACAGCTACTCCATACGAGAGAGGATGGTACAGTCAGCAGCTAGTAACTGAGCTAAGATTCATCAGCTTTAGAAATAAACAGATCAACGCATTCCGCAAAAAAAAAAATGGATTATACACAGATCAATGCAATACCATACATCCATGCTCTTGGTGGCTTGTTTGGATGCCCGGGGATTAGAGCATACCTACCTACAGACCGGCGAGGAAATTTCCCTGCTGATCTGAAGAGATTTGGTCTACTTCCCACCTGCTATCCAAACAAGCCCTTGAATATGAATGCTAGGGCATAATCATGCAGGAGGCAAGAACAATAGTTAGTCTATGAAAGGTTGGTCACACTTGTTTTGACATGGAAGAGAAGGATAAAACAAAAATTACAAACAGAAAAAAAGACCAAAATAGAAAAACGACCATATAGGTGGTAATTAAAGACTTGGTGCAAAGCAATCTTTTTTGTCCACGATCCTCTCTACTCTTCCAAGCCAAACAAAATGGGAGTCAAGCAGCAACAAGAACATATATTATTTGTGCGCCATCTAAAAGTGAAGAGAAAAATCTGACTGCCAACGCCTCACCATCTCTGTCCTGCTGAAGACCTGAAATATAGGTGGATACAGAGTTTATACTTCATATGTAGAAACAAATAAAATTTCATGATGATCTTAAGAACAGTTTGTAGTAAAAGAACTCAAAAGGGATCTAAACAATATAAGTAACTGGTGGATAAAACGACCAGTAAACCCCCCGAATCAAGTGTTTGCTTTGATTCAGGAGGAAGTCAACCTGAGGAGGTGGGCTTGTGGTAACCCGGTATGGGTTTAGAGCATTTGTGTTAATTATGTTTTTAATGAGTGAGGTCTTCGTTTTATGTAATCGCAACATCTATGTAACCTGGACTTGCTTCCTTCTTAAATGAATTAGCAGTGCTCCTGCTGTTTTTCAAAAAAAAATGACCAGTAACCTCATAGATTTCCAAATCCTAGAAAAAACATAATGTGGGGCAGAAGAATAGCAACACTTATTCTCCTAAAAAACGAAGGCATGCTAAGGTTAATGTGATCAATGAGTACACCACTAATTTAAGTGCATGTGTAAGTGTGAAGAATCACAGTAAGTAGAATTTTTATTGGAATGAACCAACTCACAAGAACATTAGGCACAAGTCAAGAAATGAACACACCTGTCTGAACTTCTGTTGCCACCAAAAGAGCCTCTATCTCTGCTCCCCTGAAACCCCCATCTTTCTTCAGTTGGTTTTGGATATTGATCCATGCCACCACGGGAACCTGGCCTTTCCATGGACTCTTTTATTAGGGATTCATCTGCAAAATTAGTTGGTGGGGATGCTGTAACCCTCCCTGCTCCAGAACCAGGTCTTTGCGAAAATCTGATCTTGTCATCCATTGCAATTGTAAGAAGCTCAAGCTGTTTTTCCATTTGAGTTATCTTCTCAGCTAAACTTTTTGCATCATCATCACTCATCTTGGCTTCATTTTCATTGAGTTCCAACTTAAGTAGGTTGATCTCTTCTTTCAACACCTTCTCATCATTTGTCTCCGGTCTGAAAAATGTATCCAATCAAATCAAATGGAAAACTATTCTCAACAGTACAGGGGGGGAAGTGTGTGTGTATGTGTGATACATGTCTATGTATTCAAACAAGACAAACACAAATGCTATTTACTTCAGCAATGCATGGTGCAAGAGTAAACCAAATGGATCAAATGAAAATCAGCAACTAATTAGGTTTAATTTTTGAAACACTGGCCTAACTTTGGTTAAGGAAATTCCAATTTGCTAGACCACGTAGTCATGTGCTGAAATCTGTTCACCCTTGCAACTGGCTGTGCCACAAATTGACTTATTAATTCTCCCCAACATCAAAGTAGCACAGTTAGCTACCATTTGATGGACCATTGAAACCAGAGATGTGAAAAAAGGCACAAAAAACAAAAGAAAGGCAATGGACCAGGTAGCTCCATTAAATGAAGTGATATCTTTGCTAAGCCTCTCAAGACTAGTTACTGAGGACTGCAGTCTGTACAGTTCTTTCTTAAGGGAAAATGCACTCTCCAAATGAAAAGAAAAGTTCCAATCAGAACTTGCATGAATAAATCTTGATAAAATTATTGTGTGTTTGGACACGAATCATTCATCAGCAGATCTTAAAACACAAAAGTTTGTGATTCAGTGCTTGTTCTAACCAAGTATATGGAAATGCAAACTACCTTTCAAATGACTGAGTATTATAGACTCTGGCATTACAACAAGGGAACAGAACCTTGTCATGAAACACTTGTGGACTGTCAGAGAACTATAACCATGAAGAATAAAAATCTTATTATAACATGCTACAATTTTTCTTCAAATGAAACACTATTGCAGGCAACTAGCAGGACTCAGGCGTTTATGTGTTGAGTTTAATGTTTTATATAAATGGCGGGACTCTGGAGTGCTGGTACATCATGATGACTATTAAAAGGATCAGCAGGGAGTACACAAAGATGTAATTCCAAATTGTTATATAGACAGCACAGTTTCTCAAATATGGTGGGATAAAAGATACCATATTGTTCTATGGCTGAGGCAGGGTAAACACTAATACTCCCTCCAGTGTGAGTGATGTTTTAGTGACATCAACACGGTCTCCAAAACACAAATTTTATTAGTACTTTCTGTTACCAAAATATTTATGAAAACATAGCAAGACTATACTTCTATGAAACTACATTTCAAGACAAATCCCTCATATCATTTTCAGATATCCAAACTCAACAAATCAAACATAATACGCAACCGAAGTTTGAATGGTTGACTTAAGACAACCCCAAAACGTCACCTATTTGTGAGTTGTGACTGGAGGGAGTAATTCTAGTAGATGTCATTCAAAAGACCAAGGGGCAATGCTACTCAACCAAAGTCCAAAGAACATAATCATGCTTTCCAAATAAGATTTTCATATATATGAAATACATATTTCAATCTGCACTAAGCAGAAGAAATGGAAAAAAAACGAGATACAGCCCTTTGCAATGGAGAAATGGCACGTGAACTTTCATGCACTAAGAAGAAACGGAAAAAAAAAATGAGATACAGCCCTTTGCCATGGAGGAATAGCACATGAACTTTCATGGATTTCTTATCATTCCAAAAAATTCCATTGACTACTAAAACTAAAAATAAAAATGGTGATATCTATATTGCTGACTTAACAAATGATAGTTAATATTGTTATAGGAAAAACAAAACAGTTAATACAGTAACATATCAGTATCAGTTGAGTAGAATGGTATCAAACAAACCCTTCTCACAGGGTCACACCAAATATTAGGAGAAAAATTACAACCATACAGTGTTGAGTATATACATGCATGCTCATTCAAATTAACCAACCAAGAGAACCAAAACAGCTGCACAATAAATAACAAAGCTATAACAAACAAAAACCAGCGACCTGTAACATTTTAATTGCAACGTGTGCTTACAACCTTGGTAAAAAAATTGACCGAAAATAAGAAATGCACTGTTAGATCTAAACTATGGATTCATTACTGAAAATTTTTAACTGACTACAGGGAGCTCAAGGGCAAACTGAACTAATAACGTAGCAAATGCCTGTGTCACTATTTTCGCAATAAGAATTTATAAGTATTATTATATCCATTATTGTGGATGCAAATACCATTGCACAATTCTCATCAGGTTATTTGTTATATAATTCATCATGCTGCCATATTTTCATAAACAAGAACCAAAGTGGTCACACTTCCCAACTCATGTACTAGCACACTGCAGGGCTCTTTTGACAGGATAAAGATAAACAGGTACACAACTTTGGAAATTGAAAGAAAAGTGAATGAAATTGTAAAGTACTCCATCCGTCCCAAATTGTAGGTCGTTTTGCTATTTCTAGATTCATAGCTGTTACTATGTATCTAGATATAGTGTATATCTATGTGCATAGCAAAAGTTATGAACCTAGAAATGCCAAAACGACCTAAAATTTGGGACGGAGGGAGTAACTTGCGATTAGGTGATTGGTTGAACTTGTTACAAGGTGCTGTGCTGGAAAAGATGTGCTTGCTACCTAGCAAAAGGAAAAATAGCAAAGGTCCCAGCTAAAACAGAACCAAAACCTATCGAAGGGAGAAGCACTATTAACCTTAACCAGTATTGCATTCACAAGCAAATGCTAAGGCTGAATGATATGTGAACGTGAGGTAAGTTGAATGCAAACCTATCAATACGACGATGCTCCAGCTCTAGGTCAATCTTCCTCCAGTCCTTCCCTTTCTCCTGCAGAATCACCTCCCTTGGCTTTGCATCCCCAAAAGGATTCACCTTTGGCCGCGCCCTCAGCACGCCTTCACTACCCGCAGCTGATACCTGTGACCCGGGGCTCCCAGGTCGTGAGGAGTGAGCACTCTCCGGCCTGCTCGACTGTGAGCTGGTAGGACGACTAGTCTTCTTCTGATCGATCTCAGTCTCCATCTTCTTCCAGTCCAGCCCTTTGTCGGCCAGCACGTCCTCCCGCGGCCTGGCGGCCCCAAATGGGCTCGGCCGGCTGCGCCCCGCCTCAGCAGGTGGCGTAGGGGTGGCCGAGGCGTCGCGCTTGGGCGGATCGAGCACTAGGCGGGGCCGGTCCCGCTCGCCATTGGTCGGCGCGGCACGGGACCAGCGGTCGGAGGAGTCGGTCGAGACGGGCGAGTCGCGGAAGCCGCCGCCGCCGCCGAGGCTCGGGTAGCGCGACGGGGCTGACGGCAGCGGCTTCTTCCCGCGCGACCAGTCGCCATCGTCGTCGGCGCGGCCGACGGACGCGGGCGCGCCGCCCCCGAGTCCCCCGTACCGGCTGCGGGGAGCGGAGTCGGCGGGCGAGGGCGCGAGCGACTTCTTGCTCATGGACCAGTCGCGATCCTCGTCAGCGCGGGAGGGCATGTCGAGATCCGCGCCCCTGCCCGGCGGCCCGCGGCGGCCGTCGTCGTCGAACCCGCCGCCGCCGCGGTCCCCGGAGCCGTAGGAGCGGAAGCCGCCGCCGAGGCCGCGGGGCCGGTCGAGCTCGTCCGCGGACCGCTCCCGGGGCCCCGTGGGCAGCATCATCATCTCCGCCGGGGTGAGCCCCCTGGGCTCCGGCGCCGGCGCCGGCGCCTGCCGTCGCCCCGGCCCGTAGCCAGCGAACTCCGAGAGCGAGAGCGTGGTGCCTTTGTTCTTCTTCTTCGACTTGCCGCCGGGGCCCGCGCCCGCGGCGGCCTCGCGGAGGCTGGGGAAGCCCGCGGCGGGGGCGGGCACCGGGGGCGGGTTGGCGGCGGCCTCGCGCTCCTCCTCCTCGGCGCGCTCGGCGTCCAGCGCCCACGCGCCGGCGCCGCCGAGGCCGCCCCAGGGCTTGGACATGGCGATCTAGCAGGGGTTCGCGAGATCGCGGGAGGGAGGGAGGGAGGGAGGCGGAGGCTGGAGAATGCCGAGGCGACGCGATGCGATGCGCGGATGCGGTGATGATGCGGAGCGGAGGCGTACCGGGGCGATCGAGCGGGGTGAGAAAGGCGGGTGCGGTGGGCGGCTAAAAGGCGTGGGGCGCGCAGCGCAGTGGCGGGCGGGCGCGCCGCGGCGGAGACGGGCGGGGACGATGCGCGCCGCGCGCGGTGCGTGGGGAGTGGGGCCGACCGTGGTGTGGCGCGGGCGGCCTGACCAGCTGACCTCGGCTCGCCCTGTCGCCTTCGGCTTCTTTCGGCGCGCGCGCCGTGGGGATGACGGGGAAACCGGTCACCCGAGCACGTTGGATTGCCAGGATTGGCAGGATTGGATCCGCTTCGTGTCGGCGGCGGCGGCGGTGGCGGCGGTGGCCGCGGAGCACGGCCTGCCGGTTCACGAGGCTGCCAGTCACCAGTCACCATACCACACACCAGTGTGCGGACATCCCATGCTTGATTCCGCGATTGGAAGTTGGAACCGGAACACGCGGCCGCACCGCAGCGAAGCGGCACGGCATCGGAGCAAACGACGGCCGCGGCCGCGGTCACAAGAGCAGGTTCTCGCAAGGAATGTCACGCTGACGCTGGTGTGGTCAGCCTTTTTTGGCGACGGCGACGTGCACGGCTGACGGCGGGATACGTGGAGACGTCGGGGGGCGGCCACCTCGGCGCCCGGAGCTCGCACCCTTTTGTCCATGGAAATTGCTCGCCTTTTCGCTCTTGGAATAAAGGCGAGTCTGGCACAGCAGGACTGCGGAATAATCTTTGCCCGGCGGCACCGGATTCCTGAACGAAAGGTACTTGCGTTCTTAGGTTCTTCGATTCGTGCCGCGCAGACTGACCTACTCCTATGACCGCGAAATAATACTTACCTACTCCTGTGACCGCGAAGTAATACTTAGGGCATTTTAGTTTCTATTTTATAGGTATTATTATGTTATATATGTATAGGTGCATAATAATATCTATAAATTTAAAAAAGTCAAAACGATCTGCAATTTGGAATGAAGGGAGTACATCTGTAGCGATAGCGAGTACAAAGATTATCTCATAAACAATGCATTACAGTTTTTGAATCAGCTAGATTTGATTCTATACACATTTAATTGTCTTATTTTTTGCTTTTTAAGGTGCATCTACATTTTATTGCCTGATTCGTTTCCTTTTGGAGCAGGTGTTTTTAAGTGCCAGGTTTTAATTCACCACCTTTAATTAGATGCACCTAGATCTGGGTCATTTTCTGACTATGTCTACTCTGATTTGTCAAAAAAAATCCTAAAATTACATTCAACAGCATGCTCGGATGTTGATGGGTTCTTCGAGCGGTCAGCCGCTGGTTTCAAATTTTCAACCTTGTATGACACATGACTCATTGTTCCTAGTGTAAGTTCTCAGGAAATTCAGTTCGGTGCCCAACTATGTCAAGCGTCATTGGTTAGGAAAATTTTCTGTTGCGTTTCAAGTTGGAATTCCGTTCCCGCTCGTTTCATTTTCCTAAGATGACTCGTCAATTTATGGGTCAAAAAGAAGAGGGGTTAGTGAGAACTCGAGCTAGCAGAGATGAAGATAAACCCACACGGCAAGACACGCCACCTTGACAGGAAAGCAAGAAAAGGTGACCGTAAAAATTTGCAGCAAAATATAAAGGGTTCAAAAAAAGGTAACCGTAAAAATTGACCGAGAACTGGATACCAGAATGGAGAGATTTCGGTCGACTTCGGCATTTAGCTTTTCAGTTTGCTGGCACAGTACTTCAGACAACTACAGAAGACTGAAGAGACCCCATGCCATGCCAGCAGTATGCTCAACCACCATGACGAGCAGCAGAACAGGTAAGTGGAAATCAAAGCTTACCTCAAACCAAACCTAACTTTTCATGAAAACCAGTACCTTTGTAGTTGCAGAGATGTAACAGTCAGTGTCCTGAACAAAGTTTACCAGTGATAACAAAGAAGACAGGGGAATAGATGGGCATCTCCCAGTTATACAAGAATGTCAACTGCAGTCCGTGCTCATACTGGCATGCTGCTTGAAGGAACCATTTCTGAAAGAAATACACAGCTACCGTCTACTGAACCAGTGATCATCTCCAGAGTGTTAAACCAGCTTCAAAGCCACAAAATTTATAACAAACATCGAACAAGATCATGCTCACAATGCGAATGCCAAAAGGGTACATGAAGTAGCATCATTCAAACATAGCGAACCAGTAGGGAGGAAATGGCTTGAGCTTACAATAGAACAGGGAGTTAACATGATTACCCTTCTATCTAATGACAACTGAAGCAAAGCATCTATGTATGGAACACATAATAGAACACAACTAACAGCTTCAGAAAGCACCATATGTGCTAGGAAACATGAACATAAATACATAATGGAATAGTGCAGTTGGCATGCATAGTTAGATTGAGATAGCAACCTCAAACATATAATAAAACTTCTAAACTCAAAATGCACTAACTTCCAACATAAATTGAAGCAAGCTTAGTAAAAAGCATTCCATGAAAACAATCAAGTGCCCCATAAAAGAGATGGAAGAATAAGCAGTGGCCTGATGGCCACATGTATAGTTATTAGTTTTGCAGAAATTTGATTCAAATCGCAAAGCAGTATACATGAATTAGGATAGGTTTGTCAAGAAAGTCAAGCACCAGGTACAGCTGTTAGAGTGAAGAAGTAAACATGCCAAGAATCTGATATGATCTTATCCGTATGATTAAACAATAACTGAAGACTAGCATGCAGTTTTGATCATGCATGTTCAGTTTTCAGTTTCTGGTGCATTGCTTCAGACAAACGACAGAAGAGAGTATATTCGAGCCCCTTAATTCCCCCTTAATAATATCAAAAGACGACATGTGACTCCAAGGACATCTACCACTCCCAGTTATACAAGAATGTCAATTGCAGTTCATTCCCATACTGGTCTGCTGCTAAAAGGACCATTTCTTAAAGAAATACACAGCTACTGTCCGCTGAAGCAATGATCATATTCATATTGCCACCCCCAGCTTCAGGGACACAAACCTTGTAATAAAAATTGGATGAGGCCAATAGAGTTCAAGATCATGATTTGAATGACAAAAGATGTGAAGTATCATTATCAAACATAACAAACCAGCAGAGAGGAAACAGCTTGAGCTCAAAACAGAACAACAGGGAGTTACATGGGTACCCCTCTAGGCTCTAGTCCAATGAAAATTGAAGAAGCAAAGTGTCTATATGTGGAACACCCAACAGAAGACAACGGCTTCAGAAAGCAGCATATCTGCTAGGACACATGAACAGGATGGATTAATGTGGTTGTCATGCATAGATAGACTGAGATAACCACCTTAAACTGCCAATAAAATCGCTACTCCAGCATAAATTGAAGCAAGTTCAGTAAAAACAGTCCACGGAAACAATCAAGTGACAAACAATGAAGAATAAGCAAAGCCACGATGGTTGCACGCAGAGTAATTAATTTGCAGAAAGTTGATTCAAATTATGAAGCGTTATAAATGAATCAAGATGGGGTTGCCAAGAAAGTCTAGCAAGCAAGACAGCATCCAGTTTAGTGCAGCTTATACTCTAAAGGAGCAAATAAGCTACAACCATGTGCCAGTGGCACCATCATGATTCATCTTAAGCATATCAAATTATCAACACAACAATACGGCAATCAACAAAGAATTGAACATGTAACAGTAGATTCCACCTCCTAGCCAAATCAATTGCAAACGGATGGATGTATCATTGTCGTGAATGTCACAAAGTATGCAGATTCACTTGACGAAAAAAGTGCCATACTACAATTTCACATGAGCAACCCTAAAACTCAAAGCATAATAACAGCTACGGAGCATTTCGCTGAGAGTAAACAAGGAAAATTCTCATGGTGGATATGCCATATCCAGTTTACTCAATGATTTTGTTGATGACACCAGCACCAACGGTCTTACCACCCTCACGGATAGCAAACCTCATTCCCTGCTCACAAGCGACGGGCTGGATGAGCTGAACAATCATCTTGATACGGTCACCAGGCATGCACATCTTCGCCTCCTCATCCTTGTCATTCATAATCGTTGTCACACTCCCTGTCACGTCAGTTGTCCGCATGTAGAACTGAGGGCGGTAACCAGGGAAGAAAGGCGAGTGCCGGCCACCCTCCTCCTTCTTAAGCACATACACAACAGACTCAAACTTGGTGTGCGGTGTGATAGAACCGGGCTTTGCAAGCACCATGCCTCTCTCAATGTCGTCCTTCTGCATACCACGGAGCAGCAGCCCGACATTGTCCCCAGCCATGGCATCATCCATGGTCTTCTGGAACATCTCAACACCAGTCACCGTGCAGTTCCGGGTTTCCCGGATACCAACGATGTCGACTGTGTCACCAATCTTGACGGTGCCACGCTCGATACGGCCAGTGGCGACTGTGCCACGGCCAGTGATGGAGAACACATCCTCGACAGCGAGCAAGAAGGGGAGGTCGGTCTGCCGCTGGGGGACCGGGATGTAGTTGTCCACGGCATCGACCAAGGCTCTGATGCCGTCTACCCACTCGTCGTCGCCGGGCTTGAGGGCCGGGTTGGCCATCAGGGCCTCGAGCGCCTTGAGGGCGGAGCCGGAGACGATTGGCACTTCGTCGCCGTCGTACTCGTAGTTGCTGAGCAGCTCACGGACCTCGAGCTCGACGAGCTCGAGCAGCTCCTCGTCGTCGACCATGTCCTTCTTGTTGAGGAAGACGACAATCCTGGGGACACCGACCTGCTTGGCGAGGAGGATGTGCTCCTTGGTCTGGGGCATGGGCCCGTCGGCGCCGGAGACGACGAGGATGGCGCCGTCCATCTGGGCGGCTCCGGTGATCATGTTCTTGACGTAGTCGGCGTGGCCGGGGCAGTCGACGTGGGCGTAGTGGCGGGTCTCGGTCTCGTACTCGACGGTGGCGGTGTTGATGGTGATTCCACGGGCGCGCTCCTCGGGGGCGGCGTCGATCTCGTCGTACTTCTTGGGGGCGCTGCCGCCGACGGAGGCGAGCACCATGGTGAGCGCGGCGGTGAGGGTGGTCTTGCCGTGGTCGACGTGGCCGATGGTGCCGATGTTGACGTGCGGCTTGGTGCGCTCGAACTTGCCCCTCGCCGCGCGCACCACCAGCAGGCGCCCGCGCCTCTGCCCGCCCGCCGCCGCCGCCCGGCTCCGGAGCCGCGCCGGCTGCGCGGAGAACCCCAGGGAGGTGGAGAGCCGGACGCGGCTCCTGGAGGAGGAGGCCTGCGGGAAGAGGAGGGAGGTGGATGCCGAGGCGAGGGAGGAGGCCATGGCGGGCGGCGGAGGCTGGGAAGGAGGGGAGGCGCGGAGCAGCGGGAGGTGGGGATTATTTGGGGGGTGGTGTGGATAGGGAGAGGCGAGGGAGGGTAGGGGTTTGCGCTGCTTATCTAGAAGCGCAGCGAGAGAGGAGAGGGCGGGGGATAAGGGAATGGCCACGGATTAGGCGAGCCCGGGGAAGCAATCGCCAGCCGCTCGATTTGGTGGGCGCCCCGGGGCCGTGTCGGAGAGGTGAAAAATTTTGGGGCGTTTGGGCCAGAAAAATGGGGGTGAGGCCCAGGACGCGCCTCGTCGGCGTCCGTCGCCGCGGTGAAATGCCAGCCTCGCCTTCTGTTTGCTCTGCGCCAGTGGCGCATCCATCTACCGTGTCCGTGTCACATGAAGCCACGTAGATCGATGGATACGCAGTAGCACTTCTTCAGGCTCGTGAGCCACACTGCTCGGAAAGGGGACGGAGCGCCACTGGAACCGCTTGAACACGGCACGAGGAGCTTGGGGGTTTTCAGAGCGGCAGCGAATTCTATGGACGGGAAGTGCCTGGTGTCCGGCGATGGATATACCCGTGAGAAAATACCATGAAGTGATTCGTAGTGATAGCGATGCCGGCCATGCGTTGAGCACATCAACCAACTGAAATTTCTGGAGAATTGATGCCGTTAAGAGCTTGTAATTCTGGGTTTTTTAACGGCGCCTATTTTATTAAGTGAAAAAAAATTACAGTACAAAGATTTCACGAAATTAAAACTCCATAAAATCGAGAAACACGCTAGAAATGAAATTGCGGGCCATCATTGATAAACTAATGGCAACTATTCCGCATGAACAAACAAGCGAATAAGCTACTCCTATCATAATTCTCGACAATATAGCCGGTTTCCAAGCAACCACATCTGTCACCTAGCATTCATCTAAGATCGTCATGATTGACAATAGGTCAAATTTAGCGAACCCAATCGAACACCATATCGTTCCATTCTTTCTAGTGCATCCATGTGATAATGGAATGAAAGGATTAATTTGCGGCCGTCTCCCTCGATCCATTTCTAACTACACGGCCATCAATCTACAAGAAGAGATGGAAGTTGAATCAGGTGTCAGGAAGTGCATCACCATACATTGGACATAAACTTAATCAGATCTCGCAATTGTAACACACAGCCCTCAACAAAGACCAAGTAATCAATCATTTACGTTGCTTGGTCCCAAAGCACGCATCGGTTAGGATTCCCGCAAAACCTGTTTTGTGTACACCATTTTCATTACATTCATGTCTTACTTATTTACATTCATGTCTTACTTATTTGGTGGGTCATAAGTCCTAATCATAAGAACTATACATGCTAGGGAAATGTTTGAATTTTGCCACGACTCGTTGAGCTAAACATCAGCTAGGTAAAGTATTGACCTAGGTTCTTGGTATCTCTGATTTTGTTCAACATTTGACGATATCAGAGGTGAAAAAAATATGTATGTGGCATGTGAATAGGGTTGGCGCTCATCCTAAGGGACTGAAGAAGCACTCACAAGCAAACTTTGGCCTTATATCTATTAGCGTCCATCCAAATAGGCGCTAAGGCCATGAAAATTTGACTTCAATTATGAGCATCATAATTGGAAAGCACAAAAACAAAGATCCACGGTGATGAAGTAATACGTTTCGTAAAGTAGTTCATTTGCGATGGTGAATCTTATATAAGACAAGTGTTCATTTGTTATAGACAGTTTATCAAGATGCGCAAAGAAAGCAGGTTAACATAGGTCATAGTGCCTAGCCGACTATTTGACCCATGTCAATGTGCGAGAGCAAATAATGGTATTGATTAAAAAATAATTTTGTACACACAGAATTTGATGGGAAGAAACTCAAGAAAGAAAAAGTGACCGAATTTGATGGGAAGAAACTCAAGAAAGAAAAAGTGACCGATTGAGAAGGAGCATCACACGTGAGGATATGGATGTGCAATGTGAAAAAAAAAGATGGTTAGATGATCATATAACAAACCACAGTGTGTCACATGAAAAGATAGTTACAAACATTACCATTGCTAGTCATTGATAAACTTGGGTGGCTATTTTTTCTCTGTCATTATCCAAATTAATGGCAGTGGAACACTATTAAAAGACCAATTAGCATGGTTCAGGATGTCATCGACATATAGATGTTCGGCCAAAGTCCGATGACGGTAGTGATTGCATAAGTTACCGTACTCTGATTTGGACTAATTTCTGCTGCTTTCAGAGATAACCTGATGGATGCAAACTCTTTGATGCTAATATTCTCGAGGAATAACTAGAACGTCCTAAACTATCTATGCAATGTTAAATGCACTCTTTCTTCAAAAATACTTGCACTCCACAGAGTGAGATGGAAAGAAAATTACGGGCGAGATTATGATGACAAATGCATTAGCCTAGAAAAGAAAATGCAAAATATCCTCGCCCAATCCCTATATGGCAACCGACATGGCAAGATTGGCTGGAGCTAATGTAAATGCAAGTTTTATAAAAGGCCACATGACATGCAAGTATCAAGAACTATTAGATGTTCTTTTCTCAGCATGGAGAGTTCTATTCGATTGTATTTCTACGGAGCATGGGGAGTTCTATTCAATTACGTTTCTGCGGAAGATGCTGAATTCGCTGAACGTTGCGAAGAGCTGCTGATATCCTTCTAATGGTATAATTATCTAATTGTCTTGAAATCAGATAGTGCACATGTATGAGTTTATTGTCGAGCGAGATGGATTTATCCAATATGGCATTGTCGGTTCCAGATGGCAATAGGTTAGATAAGTTTGATTCACATGAAGTGAGTCTCGCACAAATAAAGTCAATATCCACGGTGGTTAGTAGGTGTATCTGAATGTATTAAGAGCTCAAAGATTGTATATTTCATTAATTTGATTTATATAAGGAATAAAGGAAAACTTTATAAAAAACCAAGATAATAAGTATATTAATAATGTATCATAATTTTCTTTGTAGGTTTGAACGGGCAAAAAAAAGAAAAAAGAAAAAGAAAACCCGGAACATCACTACATCAGCGACTTTACGTAATGCCGCGTAGTATGAACGTTTGTTTTGTATACAACTCCGCAGAATGGAACAGGCAAGGGCAAAGGCAGGAGAAGGGAAACGTACCTCAACAAAAAAAAAAAAAGGCAGGAGAAGGGAAACCGGCGGCCCCTTTCTTCCCCCCTAGCCTTCTCGAGTGCTCTCTGCGGCATCCTCGCGGCCGACCCTCCATCCCCGATCGCATCGCATCCACCCCGAAACCCTAACCCCGGCCATGGCGCGGCGATCGACCCCTCTCCTACGCCGCCTCCTCGCCCCTTCCCCTTCCCCCACCCCGTCCACTCCCCTCGCCGGCGCCGCGTCCCGCCGCAGCGTCACCTACATGCCCCGCCCGGGGGACGGCGCCCCGCGCGGCGTCACGCTCATCCCTGGCGACGGCATCGGGCCCCTCGTCACGGGCGCCGTGCGGCAGGTGATGGAGGCGATGCACGCGCCCATCTACTTCGAGACCTACGAGGTCCGCGGCGACATGCCCACGGTGCCCCCCGAGGTCATCGAGTCCATCCGCCGCAACAAGGTCTGCCTCAAGGGCGGCCTCGCCACCCCCGTCGGCGGCGGTGTCTCCTCCCTCAACGTGCAGCTCCGCAAGGAGCTCGACCTCTACGCCGCGCTCGTCAACTGCTTCAACCTCCCCGGGCTGCCCACCAGGCACGACAACGTTGACATCGTCGTCATCAGGGAGAACACCGAGGGCGAGTACTCGGGGCTCGAACATGAGGTCGTGCCCGGCGTCGTCGAGAGTCTCAAGGTACGGAGAATTTCCCGTATCGCTCTCTCTCGGATAAGTAATTTGCTCACTGATGCAGCATGTGCTAAGCTTCTAGAGATTGTGATACCGTGATTGAATCTACTGCTCTAATTGCTAGAAGAGGTATACACACCCACTCTCCAGATTCACTGGTGTACCCATTCAGGATGACAAAGTTCAGTTGGGAAGTTGAATCTGCAACCTTTTATTCATTACTTTGGGAAATTTATTTGCGATTAATTGTGTAGCCATACAATGTTAGAATAACATGCTTATTACTACCTCTGGTTCACTATATTGCGAACGGTGATTTTGGCCTGCATGCAGTGGTGTTTGCTTGTCGGAAACGACAAATAAAATGGATTGGAGGTAGTAGTTACTATACTTATGTAGTATTTCTGATTGGTAGGTTGATGGCTGAATCTTGAAATATAGTAACGGATGCATTTGGACATTTGGTTGAGAAATTGTACTGTTAATGCTTTCGTACATTTTGTATTGACAAACCACTTTGGCACTATACTTTATTTATGTTTTCTGCAAGCTTATCTGCTTGCTGTGAATGTGAGGTTGAGATAGTTCATACAGAATTAAGGTGACTTTCTTCAATATATCTTCAAGTTAAGTGAGATGCACTTAATTTGTTAGGTTATGTAGAGTTCCTATCAAAGCTTTTCCTGTCATTCTTGATGGTATAGAATCACTGAAGGTGATATATTTTATTAAAAGGAATATCAATCCTTACTGTTGTGTTAGTTAAACCATGTATATCAATTTTTCTGTGTTTAAGATTATGTAATCATCAAGACAGTAGTCTTCGTTGGTCATTTGTAGCTTTTCATTTAACAATAACTATCAAATTTACGCTCATGCTACTTATTAACGGCATCTTGACATTTGAGCACTTAAAGTGCATGTTAGAGACTTAGAGTTTACAATGAACTACATTGTCCTATTCTCTACTTTTTGGCATGCCACATTAATCGAAGGATAGAATTTTAACCTTGCTATGTCCATGTGTGGAGAAGTGAATGTATTCATTCGCTAAAATAAGAAGTTCCAAGTGTCAGTCAACCACCCACTTAGTAATTATATGGCTTAATTGGTCTTGTACTCTTGTTATATGGCCCACTCATCCAACTGACAAATATGTAGTAACAAATAGGGATACCAGTTCCTGCACATAGCCCAATAGATGGCTTAATTGATGTAACCTTAGAAAATTGCTTAAAAAGTGGTACTGTGTGCAACCTATTTTCATTTACCTGATTTTTTGTTTGATCAGTGACATCTCTTTGATGTCACGAATAGATCCAAAATTCCAGCTATTTCTTTCATTTGTTAGATTTTTGTAAGATTGGTATTATGTTGTGGGTTGCTGCCGTTTGACTTGGCTGTAGAATACTTTTTTAGGGAGAGTGGCGCTCAAAATATGTCTGTTTAGGCCCGCAAAAAAATGCCTGTTTAGATGTCTTAAAACCTAGTATTTTTTAAAGTTGCTATGTGTCACTGTATCTCTTGTTGGAACATACTGCGAGTCCTTTAGTACACATATTCTTTTGGCATTCCGAGTTTTTCCAACATGCTGTGTTATTGTAAGTAAAATGCATATCACATTGCTTTTCTGCTCCTTTTTTTTGCCATCTAAATGAATCTTTCTCCCTAATACTCTCACCTCATGGATTTGCTAGGTGATAACAAAGTTTTGCTCAGAAAGGATTGCCAAGTATGCTTTTGAGTATGCATACCTTAACAATCGAAAAAAAGTGACAGCAGTGCATAAAGCAAACATCATGAAGCTTGCTGATGGTTTGTTCTTGGAGTCTTGCCGGGAGGTTGCGAAGAAGTACCCTGGGATTCAATATAATGAAATCATTGTGGACAACTGTTGTATGCAGCTCGTTGCAAAGCCTGAACAATTCGACGTTATGGTATGCACACACACTCGTATCACTCAAATTATACTCTATTTCTCACCAAGCAGATGTTTAACGTGGATTCCCATGTTACAAATTTAAGTACAAATGCACTTATTGTTGATCTCCCATGCTACAAATTTAAGTACAAATGCACTATTATTGATCTTGCATCTGCTTCCTGCTATATACCTACAATCTCATTAATCTTGCGTGGATTATTGGGATACTGAAATGAACTGGTATCCTGCAAATTTGATATACTAGCATGTTAGCTCCTATTGTTGTCAAGCACATATTTTTCCTTTGTATTTTACTGATTTAATGGGCTACTTTTCTGATCAACTCAGAGTTTTGAAATGAATGTTCTTAGATTATTTGTGAATTTGAAACTCACTTCTGTTTGCTGTTTGCTTCCTTTCATAGGTCACCCCAAATCTTTATGGCAATCTGGTGGCTAACGTAGCTGCAGGTATTGCTGGAGGCACTGGTGTCATGCCTGGAGGTATGCGTTTATAAACTATTATGAATTATCTATGGATCCTACCTATGAAAATAGTTAATTTAGCATTTATATCTATGCATAATTTGACATTCTTTTTTGCTAGTTTACTGCATCCTCTATTCTTTTGATATAAATGTTAGCACTTTTTGTGATTGTTCAATGCTGAGCTTGAGCATGTTTGGTACTTGAGCAGATGCGGTATATGAATTTAGAAGGCGTATAATTCTTCATGTGCTGCATCATTTCAGGTAATGTGGGTCAGGACCATGCTGTCTTTGAGCAAGGTGCTTCTGCAGGAAACGTTGGAAATGAGAATATTGTGGAGAAGAAGAGAGCTAACCCTGTTGCGCTGCTGCTCTCATCTGCTATGATGTTGAGGCACTTGCAGTTCCCATCGTTTGCCGACCGGCTGGAGACAGCAGTGAAGCGTGTCATTGCAGAAGGCAATTACAGAACCAAAGATTTGGGTGGCACCAGCACAACCCAGGAAGTCACGGATGCAGTCATTGCCAAACTGGATTAACGACCAGCCGTGTGTTTTTCAAACTTTGTTCTGCTTTGGTGGACTAGGTAACTAGTCCTGACGAAATATTCGTTCCTTGTAGCTTTAGATCACCATTTTGTTCGGCAACGCCCTTGTACAATCTTCAGGTGTCTCATTTCTGCCATTCTGGTTCAGGTCTGGAGTAACTGAGCAAACTCGGTGTTAACCTTTACGCATATTTTTGTGACCTTAATTCTTAATTGGAAATAAGAGAATATGAAACAATTCTTGTGCCCTTGCTAGCCCTCACTAACATATCCTTTTGTGTTGCGGGATTACTAACGTGGAACGGTGGAAGAACTTCTCTTTGTTTCATAGTGCATGTATAGTGGCCGAATGCTGTCATGATGCCAGCTCGTAGTATTGATTTGATGAATTGATTGTATTCTTGTTAGCACTACCAAAGTAAATTTTTGCCCAAATGCATATATGGAGGAAACATTTCCGTTTTTTTATAGAGGACAATATTTTTCTTAACTTCTGATCAACATTTCCATCATCCTTGTCAACAACTGTACCTGTTCTCTCAATTGACTATACGAAATGTTAGTGTAATAGTTTTACACTGATTTTTTCTTCATATACAAAGTCATTTTACGGCTCCAGCCTCCAAGATATATTTGCCCTCATATAAAATCCCGGCCTCGTCTCAGGAAAAAAGAGGCCCCGGCCTCGTCTCAGGAAAAAAGAGGCCCGCCAAATTGGTGGGCTGCCTTGTCGTATTCGTCCCAGCCCAGCCCATCAACCAGCCGCCCGCCGCCGCCTCCACCTTAGTTCCCCCTCTCTCAATCCCGATTTCCGCTACCTCGATGAGGGCCTCGGCGGCAAGCGCGGCAAGCGCAAGCGCCGCGAGGAGGAGGAGGAGGCTGAGGCGGCGGCCGCGGACTCCATGGACCTGGACGCCGACGCGCCCCGGCCGTCCAAGCTCCGCGCCATGCCTTCCCTGTCCGACACCTCGAAGCCGGCCTCCTTCGGCCAGCCCACCTACGACGGCGTCATCGCCGGGCGCGTGTCGGGGCGCCGGTGGAAGGAGCCTCGCACCCGGCGCGCCTCGGCCGTGGTGGTGTCGCGGAAGCCGACCCCGCTGGAGCAGCGCGTCCGGGAGAAGTCGCTGAAGCGCGCGTACCAGGCCCGCAAGGCGGAGCTCAAGGAGACCCGGCAGAACAAGGTGGCGAAGCGGAAGGCGCGCGAGGAGCGGTAGAAGTGCAAGCAGGAGAACGTGCTGCGCACGGGCACCAAGCTGCAGCGGGTCACCAACCCCAAGACCATCCAGAAGATCGCCAAGTCCAAGAAGTGCAAGCAGCTCAAGGTCGTCCCCGACGAGTTCCTCGGCGGCAAGAAGTCCGAGGCCAGCCGGCGCATGCAGGTGCCTGGACTCGAAAACTGAATCTGACGAGCTTCGATCGTCTTTGTATCTGTGGTGACTTTTGGTTCACAGTTGTTAAATTCGACGACGATTTTGTACTGCTTTTGGCTATGTAGTTTGAAGTATGATCAAATTAAGCGATTATAATGGTTGGTCTGCAATATCAGATTATCAAATTCTGTTGTGAGATTTTTACTGTCACATGGCCAAATTTGCTGATAGTGAGATGGTTACCAAGTTGATGCACACTAACTGGCTAGGATTTTGGGGCTTCGAGTAAATGTTTGCGATGCTTGTGTGAAGCTGCCCTTCCTGATGTTTGTACTGGCTACGTGTGTTCTCTTGCACTTGGTCGATGTTAGATTACAGGTTGTAGTTATGTGTAGTGTGAACACCGATGAGTTTCAGAGTCGGAATCCAATTAGATCATCTGCAGGCTTTGAGCCGTTTAAATTATCTCACCTAAATCGGGTTATCATTACCCATCTTAATCGAAATAATCCCGATGGTTCCCGGCATGCGCCTCGAGCATCGCCCGGGAACAATCCGCACCGTTTTTACATCGTAGCAACCATCACCCCCTCAGCGTTTCTGCAGTGTCTGCCCCCCCCCCCCAATTTCTAGCGTGGCCGGCTAATATTGTGGGACCGTCGGCCGGATGGACGATTGGAATGATGCCTAGACTGGAGAGTTCCCGTAACAGGTTGACGGATCCAGCCCGACTGTCGTTGCTGGTGTTCCACTGAGTTTGAGGGCAGCGATTGCACGGAGGAAATTTGAGCAGGCTGAGACGACGCTTGCGATTGGTAGCATGGCGCGCCGTTGTATCCCAGGGGTATTGAAGCGTTGTACCCTCTATGTTGCATCGGTATTGGCTGAGGAGCCGAGTGAGACGCGCTTGGTACCGCTGAGAAGCCCCCTGATTGGAGTTATGACGGGTGGGGCGTAAGCTGGTCCCTGATACCCCTGAGCTACTCCGCTGACCAAGGAACTGGTGACGGCATTGTATACTGTGTTGGTCATTACTGTGGACTGGTCGATCATAGCCTGGTAAACAGACTGTTGAATCATGTCAGACATCTTCCTCGAGTCCTCAGCGATGGTGATGTGGCGGGGAGTTGGAAGAGGAGCTTTCTTGACGGTCTCCCCGCTTCTAGTACGACTAAAGGATTGCAAGTATGTCTTCCTGTATTCTTCTAGATGTCTCGCCACTTCTTCCTTCTGGTCGTCCTTGAGATCTACTTCAGTAATTTCGATGACATTGTCTTCAGAGACCTTGGCAGCCTTTGATATGTTGGATGTTGTTTGGTCCCACCGGGCGTGCCAAAAGTGTGTTGGCGCTAAAAATCGGCCGGTTGATCTTCGTCGTCGGACACACGACCTGGGAGAATCTGCTTAACTCCTGTTCGGGTTATCGCCCTGGTGCGTTTCACGCGGCGTGCCAGTCAATCTGACCTGTTGATTGACAAGAAAAAAGTATTAAATTTCAGGGGCTCTGATCGGCTGGAGTTCCGATCTATCTTTAAAAACACGTCGTCGAATCGGCCAATTTACTGTAAAGCTAACCAGCTATAAGACAATCGATATTGTGTAGCGATTGTAAAGAAAAACTACTAGAGCAAACTAAACAACGCTAGTGAAACAACACTCGAGATAGATCTAATCGGCTGTATGATAACAAAGAAAGAAAGCTATAAAAAGCCGACAGTTCGTACCTTAAGCTGGACAACTGATGATAAAAACTAAAATAATAGATAAAACCTACGATTCTAGCTGATATCGATAACTAGTGAATAAATCTAAACGAAACAACAGCGTTGCGCTCGAAGTTAAAGCTTAGATATTACTCGGTCGGAGATCGTGTCGAAGCAGCACTGCCAACCCGTACGAACTCGTGAAAGAAAAAAGTATTTTGGCGAAGTCACCGACTTGAAAGTAAAGTACGAGGAAAAAGTAGAATGGTTGTATTGATTGATGGGTTGTTTTTACAAACCTCTAGATGTGGCTATTTATAGCCTGTTTACAACGGATTTCCTAACCGACTAGAATCTATCTCTAATTTTAAATGATAACAAATATTTACAAACACAACTCGTATCCGAGTTGGTTATTATATCCCTATGGGTCAATCTCCTTCTTCAGCTGATCTTTTTCTTAGCCCACCTTAGGCCCATACTGGCCAAGCCGCTCCAGCCTCCAATCGGCCAACCTTTATCAACCCCTTTTGCCAATCGGCCAAAATACTGTAGCTTCAATCGGCCGATTCCCAATCGTAGCTTTCAGCCCGCCGCATCAGCCCGCCTTTCTCCTTCTTTGACGCCGATTCAAAACAAGTGTCAAAATCTAGCATCAACATATTCACATCAACCAACTCAAGCTATGAGTCGCTGAAATCCGAAATTGGGACAAAGAATGTATTCGATTGAATCCACAACTCTCACTCTTAAATGACGCGAGAACATCAATTTCCCGCTTCACATTGAAGCTTTGGTTTTCCAAGCCCGTGATGTTATATTGGACCTTCGGTTGTCCGAGCCCACGATATCAGGGAGGAGCTATAGGGGGCATATGCCCTCCCCCACTCAGATTTTGGATTTAGAGAAGCTAACAAAGGTCGATGCTTTCTCAATTCTTATGCTAGGTTCGTCCCTAATTAGTAGCAAATTAGCATCTTAACATAGCATTAATGCGAGCACAGGAAGATGAGAATCTCATGTTGTCCTTTTAGCGATTGCCACTTTGCTATTTCCGTAGGCCATATCCAACGTGATGAGTCAGCTGGAAGCATGTCACAATACATAGGTTCGGATGCCACGTGGAGAAAAAGGGAGGATTGGCTCATCGGAACTCCATGTAGTACTGCTTAGTGTTAATTGCACTGTGAAATGCTTCCGGGTCGACTACTCGACCAATGCCGCGAATACGTGCAGCAGTGCTGGATTTCATACTGTGCTCGTTCAGACAAGGATCTTTCTCTTGTCAAAAGTTTCGGTGCTACTCTGAATCGGCTATTCATCTGTGTGTATAACTATGCTGAATGCTACTACGAAAGACTTGGGAATTTGGGATGCTGGTGTATCCTTGCGACGGATCGTTCTGTTTCCTTTATTGCCATTTCTGAGCAAACTCTACAATTGCGATGCTACGCATCTTAAACGTGTAAACTTAGCTCTTCGGTTCCTCGAACCTCCTCGATGTGGAGCGCAGGAGCAAGCTCCTCAGGCTGCGCCTGCTCTCCCTGGCCCGCTTCCCTGCTTCCCGCGGCGGCACGGCCAGCGCCGCGGCCGCGGCGTGGTCGGCGATGACGAGGCCGGACTCGAGCCTCCGCGCCACGGCGACGAGCTCGTACGTGTCCAACAGCGACTGCGCGAAGTCCCACGCCGTCTCGCGGGGCGGAGCAGCGGCCGCCGCGGCCACGGCCTCCCGCTTGAACCGGGACGGCCGGTGCCGCGCCGCGCCCGCGCGGGGGAGCGCGCCGGCGCCGGCCGCGTCGCTGTCGTCCCCGCTGGTCTCCGACGCCCGCGACGGCCGCGGGTTGCCCGACTGCGCGTGCCACGCCTGCGCCACCGCCTTGAGCAGCTCCACGTCGACGTCGCCCGCCGAGCTCTTCTTCATGTCGCGTGGCGCCCTTCGACTGCGCCGCCGCGTCGGTGCGCCGTTCGGCGGGGCGGTCGGTTTTCGATAGCGGATTGAGCTTGAGCCGTTGGTTTGGCGGGTAACGGTGGCCTCTGGCTTGTGGCTCGTCCTGTCCCCGTATCAGCCTCACGTCTCTCTAGCGCATGATCCAAGAGCAACGTCACGTCAGAGTACATATTCACAATCTACTCGCAAGATCAGCGACACGAATACAAAATGCAGATCACAAGATACTGCTTCTACTTTCTTCAGACTTTCGGCTATGGTTACTGAAAGCACAGCAGCCGTTGCGGTTTCATGCACCGATCAATTCACCATGATACAATCTTGTTTGCAAATTGACCTCGATTAAGTCCAAAACAGATGCAAACCATACGTGACAAATCATTGCTCAGTTCAGTGGCGGGGCCAGAATTTTGTTGTTGGGTATTCCCATGTCTAAAGTAAAAAAAAAAACTCCAAAGCATAAAAAAGGTTCACAACATCGATAATTCAAGGTATAATTTCTTTAAATCCTTAGCTTGAAAAATGAAATCATTCGCAGTGAATGTGACCTACCAATCTTTCAAGTATTGAACCGTCATCTTAGTTCTCAATTTGTTCTCCACATAATTTATATAGGAAAGTACTCTTTGAAACACGACTAGTTGCTACAGAAAAATATTAGCACAGAAGCTTGTACACAACATTATATTTGGTGTGTTTCTTTGTTTCAACAAGCACAATGACTTCTCATTTTTTTTAAAGCTCTCACCTCAACAAATATCAATGCGGAAGAACTTTAATTTGACAAGGAAGATGTTAATCTGATCATCTCTAAGCTTGAGAAATCATTTGGAAAAAGCTGAGGAGACTTAACCAAATGTTTTGTATCATAGGTGGTAAATGGCTAAATGCAACAGCAGGATTGAATGATATGACACAATTATCAACCGCGCAAGAAAATTGGAAGCTGTAAACTTTGCTGCCTGTTTGTGAGATCGATATATTGGAGAGGGCAAGAGGAGAGTTGAATAGCTGTTGGTTTGTTTGCTGCTAATTTGGGGCCTTAGAGATGGAATACGAAGCTAAGAAACACCCAATTTAGCTCTCCATAAGTTATACACATCTATAGACCATACGCATACTCAATTTTTTGTCAAAATTGTTGGGTATTCCCAGGAATACCGGAATACCCATGCATCCATGTAGCTCCGCCCATGGTTCAGTTGGGTCGGGATAAGGATAAGGTTGGTGTTCAGTGGTTCAGCTCATATGTGATCCTTGTTCCGTGAAGCGTGAAGGTCCTAGACACACGCCGGCGGCTACCAGAGGTTCCATACGAGCAGATCTTTCCAAGCCAGGCGCAGCTGCAGTACGTTTGGAGACTAGCCGAGGAAAGAGATGCGTTGGTCATGCAGGCCTGTATGGCTGTCTGGGAAGAATCAGAATCAGTATTGGGTTTCTGAGAAGCCACTTTATTATCCTCTTGCATGACATGTGTGCGGCCATGGAGATTGACATATTGTAGTCATTGACAAATAAAACCACATAAGTAAGGAAAAAACCTGATTTATGGATGTTTAAAATGCAACAATGTCATAGGAAAGTTGTTCAATTCCTTTGGGAGAAACAAAAAAAAATAGGAAACAGTTTGATTTATTTAGAAAATTGAATAAATTCATGTGTTCCAACTAAGATTTGTTATGTTCATTGTTTCAAAAAGATTATATATGTTTAATTTGGTTCAGTGGGCCACCTTTTTCAAGTTTCACTCATTCACTGGACCTAATAGGACCAGGGCTGTCCCTTATCTGAATAATATCTCCTCGGAGTGCTGCACCATACTGCAGCGCTTTTCGATTTTGACCGAACAATCAATCTCCACAAAGGCGTCATCCACATCCAGTCATCCAGTCCAGCCGAAAAGGATCACTTCGATTATATACGCGCACCACGACGGAACGCTCAAAAGTTCACGGCTCCAAGCTACAATCATTGCCGGGTGGACTTCCATTTCTTCTGCTAGCCATTGGAGGAACCCATCGAAAGCACTAAGAACGGTTCATCTAAAACACCAAGGCACCGAGAATGACTGATGAGGAGAGACTGTTATGCCCACTGACACCGGCGACATCGATGAACACTTCGAATCCTCACCTGCACTAAACTGGTAGACTACATGCGAATATGCAGTAGTATGTTGGGGAAGTCTGTAGGTCTAATTGCGTTTTACAACAGCTGAGTAGTTTCAGCCTTCCAGGTTCAGAAGCGATCTGCCTGAAGGGATTGGCAGATTGCAGTCTCGCTCTCGTCACCATTGCCATCGGGTCTACGGCGATCCGTCCACAGGAGTGGATTGCCTGGATTTGTCCTGGTCAGAGAGATGCGTAACCCCCGTGGACGTGTGATTTGGTGACTAGTGCGGGATGAGCACATGACGGCGACCACTCCATTGCCATCCATGATCTGCTCCTACCCCTGCCTGAAGCCCAGAGGGATCCTTGTCCTGCAGCCTGAGGCGTCATATGACTTTGCCTTGCAGACACGTGCACCACACAGCAAAAGTGATCCCCGTGGTGCTTCGTTTTCTGAAGAAGAAAAAGTAAGAAACAAAGAGGCAGAAACTTTGCGGAGGTGATGTCGTCTGACTCGCTTACTGATTGAAAGCAGGAAAGTTTCTGCAATCCGGTCATCTGGCGATGGCCACGTACCAGATGCGGGATTTCTCTGGGAGTATCAGGCATGTGGTTTGCCCTCTGCAGGTCCTTAGGAGTATATTGATCACGGGAATATTTGCCCGGTCAGTTCCCTTGACATGGCTCCTTGTGTTTTGGGAGGAATAACAAGACATGGTCGCCAGGGGGGAAAAATGCAAAATTTTGGAGAATTTGTGCCGTCCAAATAATATACTCCCTCCGTTCCAATTTATAGATTATCTAGATGTATAATAATATCTATGAACTTAAAAAAATCAAAATAACTTACAATTTGAAATGGAGGGAGTAGATCTTTTCTTTTTCCTTTTCCTGAAACCACGGAAGGTCCCATGTGAGAAGTTGTACCATCTCTTTGAGGTACCATTTGGTACCACTACATCCTCGTCAGATCGCTCTACCGATCTAACCATCTTCCAAGCAGAAATGATTCCTTGAAAGACAGGACGGGATAACCGCATCAGCATCCGATCCTCCCAATTTTGACCCGCACCCGCAGGAGTGCTGCTGACGTGGGCAGCATACGCATGCGTGCGTGCCAAATGTCACAGTATGCTAGCAAAGGACGTTTTACTTGTCATGAAGGATCATCTCGAGAATAACGTTTTGGATATATGCCACTCGAATTGCTCTGTTTGATGCGGCCAATCAAGTTGTTCCTTGTGCTTTTTGTTGAATGGCGTGCAGTACTGCGGTGGTTTCTTCGACGATGAGAAAACCTCGATGACTAGTTTTGAAGACGTTTGGAGGGCAGAAGGTGTTCATAACAACTTTTGGTAGATCCAGTTTCGCAGTAGCACACAACTACACATTATCAATCCTCCAGAAAAGAAATGTATACGTGCCCCAGCTGAATAGTTTGGCGCTCTGACCATTCTGGTGCATGCATATCAGTAACATTTACAAACAAATTTCAAATTTGACAAGTCCTTTTCGCTCTTTCTGTTAGTAATATGGGGACAAGATACTGTTCAGCTATGGCTGTGCCAAGAGCCAGAGCTGGATGGGTGGAGGGAGATGCTCCTAGCTGATAAGGCTCGGACTTTTCAAGCTCATTGGACTTGGGTCCATCGGTCAGGGAATGATCCAAAAACGGAAACAAAATCGTGTGGTGAAATCTAAATCAGATCCATGTCCTTGTACAATCATATAGTGGCGGCGATGTCAATTTTTTCTATCCCGTTTATATATACTGGTTGAAAAGCAGGGAATGTTTTTGCATCCGGTTATCTGACGATGGCCACGTACCGAGCGCAGGATTGCTGCATCCTCTTTGCCGGGAGTATCTGGGCATGCCGTTTTGCTGGTCCTAGGAGTATTTTGATCACGGGAATATATGCCCGGTCAGTTCGTGCACATGGCTTCGTGTGTTTTGGGGGAATAACAACATGTTGTTGCCGGCCAAAAGATTGCTAAATTTTGGAGAGTTTCTGCTGGGTTTGGACCTCTGCTTTCGTTCTCACGTAATGCAAGAAGCAAATCAAAGTTTTCGGAAAACAAGGATAATCGAGAATCGAAATGCGAGGCTAATCTGCTCTATTTTGACACCAATGCCTCCTCGTCAAACTGCTCTATTGTTCTAGGTACAGTAATACAGATCCTACATTACATCTGATGCTTCTGCTTGGTTAAGCTGTTGAGGTGGAAGTCGTCAGCATCCAATCCTTCCAGATTTGACCTGCTAGCGCTGCTGACGTGGGCAGTATACGCGTGCCTGTCAAATGTCACAATTGCCTAGAGTCCATGGTCGTCTCAAATCGACTCTAGTAAATGCTACTAGCTAGAGTATATCAGAAATGGTCATCGAAGGTCGGCTCGAAAAGAACGTTTTTGGATATGCCACTTGAATGGTTCTGTTCTGATGAGGCCAACTTGTTCCTTGTGCTTTTGTTGAAGGGTGTGCAGTGGTTTCTGGGCAGATGACGAAACCTCGTCGACTAGTTTTCTTGGATTGTAAAATGCCACTCCTACTATGTTTATAGATCTACGAACAACATACTGATTTGTGTTCCTCTAGATTTCTAAGATATGATCTAGTTAGACAAGTCATATATGATCGATCTACTACACCTGCAGTACGTTGTTAATTGTCACCAAAAGGAAGCAACCTTATCATTAACATTTGCAGACAACTTCATATTTTTCACAGGTTCTCCCACTTGCCGTTGGCAAATTTAGGAGCTCGGGACAATATACTGTTCAACAATGGCTGTGGCAAATGCCAATTCTGAAGTAGCGTGGCCATCTGGGCTCCGTAGCGCTCTCAACTCAAATTAGCTTACATCGTGCCTTACCGTGAGAAACCATCTCATCCCTATGTGTAGCCGATATGTTGGGACACCTTCTCAATCCTATCCTCAGAATTGTCCAAGTTCCGAAGAAATTTCACTTGTTACTTCCGAGTGCTGCTGACATGGACAGCATATGTACGTCCGGGCAAGTGTCTCCAATGCCTGTGGAAAAATGATCCTTCTCAAGTCGATACCTGCTGCAAGTGGTGAAAGATTATCTCGAGGATACGCGACTTGAATTGCCTTGTTTGATTCTGCCAATTGTTCCTTGCTCTTTTGTGTTGAAGGGTGTGTGCTCTCAACTCAAATTAGCTTACATCGTGCCTTATCGTGAAAAACCATCTCATCATCACTATGTGTAGCCGATATGTTGGGACTCCTCCTCAATCCTATCCCTAGAATTGTCCAAGTTCTTCCGAAATTGCACTTGTTACTTCCGAGTGCTGCTGACATGGACAGCATATGTACGTCCGAGCAAGTGTCTCCAACGCCTGTGGAAAAATGATCCTCTCAAATCGATACCTGCCGCAAGTGGTGAAAGATCATCTCAAGGATACGCGACTTGAATTGCCTTGTTTGATTCTGCCAATTGTTCCTTGCTCTTTTGTGTTGAAGGGTTTGTGCTATTTTTCTTGGTTGATGAGAAAACATCGTTGACTGACTAGTGTCGAGTCTTGTTTGGAGTGTAACGGCTGTTTGCAGATCTTTTTCCCCTGCCGAGTTACCCTTGTTCACACACCAAGGCATTGCATGGCCGGTACGGTGACTGTATGTGCCTTAGATTTGATTTGAGAGATATGGCTGATAATCACCGTTCGGGTCCTACTGGTCACGTAGTTAAGTTTTGTGATAATTCAGATATCATGTCATATAATTCTACCAAGAAGCTCAAACCACATGTTTAGGAATTGGATCATAGGAACGCATGACAGAGAACTACGTTGCTACTAGGGGATGAGCTTTATGCTAGGCATTACGGTTAGATAGAAACGAAATAACCTCTGACCAATTGCCTACCATTTCTTACGTGCAGTTAGCAGGTAATCTCGAACATATTGGTTTTGCCATTGGGCATCTGTTGCAGTGGAGTAACTGAGTTGAAAAACAACTCCATGATGCATGCGGGCAATAGAAAACGGTAGTGATGCAATTGTTAGTTTGCCAGCACACGGATGGAGGTTTACCAATTAGAATGTATGCTCAATGATGTCTGTCATAGGACTGTCACGGTGTTTTGGTAACTTTTTGTACTCTTATTGATGTGATAGCTTAATTCTGAACTAATAACCTTTCGTACTCTTTCGGGTGAAGCAAAGGCCACAAAAATTATTCAACGTTAAAAACGGGAAATAAGGAATCGTTTTCCTACAATTTTCCAAATTTCAGGATCTTCTCCCACTTGCTAGCAGCACATTGAGAGAAGTCTTGGACAAGAAAGCGGTCAACTAAGGTGTGTCAAGTGCCAAATCTAAAGATTGAGGGATATGCATAATAAGGCTCCCCGACTTTTCAAGCTGGGTGGACTTGGATCGGTCAATGAATGTCCCCAGAAATGGCAAAATCCGTGTGCTGTGCATTAGTACAATACAACCGGTGACGGTACAAAATCAGGACCGCTTTTGGAATTCCATACTTTCTAGTTCGGTAGTTCCCACGTACTACTACACAACAATGCATTGTGGTCAGCAACTACCACACACCATTTGAATTTTCACAAGGCACACGATTTGAATTTGAGTGCCCAAAATCCAAATGAATCTTCCCAACTGCATAAATACTGGAGGTTTTGTATGAGTTCCCAACCAACAACCATATCAGTTGGTGTCATCCGCCAACTAGCCGTTCCGCGCTCTGGACGTGCAGCCACCACTGGGCGAGTAAACTAGCGACGACTGACCCAGTCTTAACAGCGCAATGATTCACTTCACCCGTCCACGTCCACGCTGCGGGCTGCGGCGCTGTTCCACGGCCGAGTTTTTCCTGCCCCTGTTGCGCGTATGACAGCCGTAGCTGATCCGGTCGCCGATCCGCTCCTGTAACACGCCTGGCGAACGCAAGTCTCCGTGGATGGGTCGTCGGTCTCCTCCTCGTTGGAGTGGAGTGGGCGGCCATGTGCTCGGGTAGGAAGTGGTAGGAACCGATGCCTGTGTCTGTGTGGGTGTGGCGCCAAGTCCTACGTGGAGCCCTCCGCCGAGCCGAGCCGCGCTGCCTCCATGTGGCCGGGGGCGCACGCCCATGTGATGCGAGAGCGAGAGCGAGCGCCGAGGCCCGAGAGAGAGCCAGCTGCTGCTCTGCTTGCTTCCCTGATCCCTCTCCCTCCGCCGCCCTTGATTGCAGGAGGCGACGACGGCGATCCCATTCAAAATTTCGAAATCATCTCAATCAACGTTATAAAATAAACGATGCACACTAATGAAGTGCTATGCTGACTGATGCTGGACCAGCAACAGCACATTCCGGCGCGCCATACGGCATGCGACGCTTGTCTCGATGACGCGTGGGCCCAGCAAACCTCTGTCACGGGCAGAGGAGGATTACCTCTTTCGTTTGCTACGGTGATCATGTTCCCGCGTGACCACACGAGCTTCATTAAATGGCACGGCAGCGGCAGGCCAGGTCGTGGTACTGTTCGATTTCCCTTTTCCGCAGTCACTTTGGTGGTGGTCAAGCAAGTCAGCGCGCCCACAGAGTGGTCGCCACGCCACCAACGGGCGCGCGGCATTGATATGCCTGGCGCCCGGCGCCCGGCGCCCGCGCGTGCCTTCGCCCGGAAGCAAAATGGTTTGCAAATGATGCTGCTTGTTTGTTTTTTTCCCCCTGTCGCGGAAAATCCGAACGTTTTGTTTTTTCACCAACGGCGCCGTGTCCTCGTCCGTGCGTGTTTAGTTGACCGGAAGGCAAAACCTGACGAAACGCGCCGCTCCTTTCGCCGGTTTCAAAAGGGACGGAGGTGTTTTAAGGCTTACCTTAATCCTAGCAATTAGGAAGACGCGTTGTGTAACTTGTGTTGGTTGGTGGTGGTGGTGGCTGCCCAGTTGCCCACCAGACCACCACGGCCGCATAGTACTTGCCTGACGGTTTCCAACGGGCAAACCTCGTTCAGTGCGTTGCGTTCTAAGCTAGTTTAACAATATCATATCAGATGTTCGAATGCCAATTAGAAGCACTAAATATGAACTGATTATAAAAATAATTGCAGAAACCATGTGCTAATGATGGATTAATTAGATTTAATAGATTTTTCTTACGAATTAGACTTCATCTGTGCAATTAATTTTATAATTAATCTATATTTAATACTTCTAATTAATATCTAAACATCTGACGTGACAGGTGCGGATATCCAAATGGAACCCTCTCCAACTCCAACGATACAAGCTTGCTGCTAGCCCAAACAGCAGGAGAGAGACGCACGCACGGGATAGCAGACGAGCTTCGAATAGCGCGCAGTGAGAGAGCTGGGTTTCGGGACTTGTGCGAGCGCTAGCGTAGCGATTTTGTCACTGTTCATAGCAGCGCTAGGGTCTGTTTGATAGCCGGCGCTAAACTTAACATAGTGTTAAAATTTAGCACTCTTAAATGAAGTGCTAAAGTTTAGTACTTTGAGCTATTTGGATATTGTGTTAAAGTTTAGCATTTTTGATAAAAAATGACAATATTACCCCACATTTACTCCTCTTAAATTGCAGCGGAGGAGTAAGAGGGAAACAATGGTGGGAAAAAGTGGAGAGGGGAATCACTTTTAGTACTATTAGTACCCTTTAACACCCCTTAGATGTGCTAATGAAAAAAAGATGTGCTAAACTTTAGTACACCACTTTTAACACACCTGTTTGGATACCGAAGTGTTAAAAGATGCTAAAAATAAGATGCTAAAGTTTAGCACTCCGTATCAAACACAACCTTAAAAAACTTTATGAGCTAGAGCTGCCCGTTGGAGAGGGCCTAACGGTCGCGGCCAGGTGGGCTCTCACCGCTCGCGTTAGATAGCCAAGCCGGGTGTACTCGTAGTAAACTTTGTTTTTGAATGAAACAGCGAAAAAGAGAGAAAACCTTTCGAACTCAAACATGTGAGCCACGATTTGAGTTTTGGCCGAGAGTCCTGGAGTGGCACGCAGTGGCCGTTTGGGGCAAAACCAAATGGATCGGAACAAAAGGGCACAACTCTCTTTTCCCCCAAAATACACGGCAGAACGTGCTCCTTCGGCCACTCGCTCGAAATCCTGTCCCCGACAACGACCAGCAATGGTTTGGCCTGGCCGGAGACAAGCGCATGCCAGCGTACGCTGGGAGGCCTGGCCGTTGCCGGATCAAGCCGATCTCACGGTTTTTGCTCGTCGGCCGGGCCGGGCGTACGCCATTTGTGCTCTTTTCAGCATGTTAGAGTAGTTCGGTTTGCAGGCTTCCTCCACAGCTTTTATGCAACAGAAGGTAGTTGTACAATATACTCCGTAGGAATGAATCTTAAAAAAAGAAAGAATATAGGAGTGATTCCTACTATTCCTACGGAGTAGTTGCGAGGAGAAAGAAAGAAAAATTATATTAAATGAAAATCTAAAAGACAAAAACAACAAAAGAGCCGGAGAGAGAGAACTATGGCTGCCCGTGCCAATGGATATCGTTTGAAAAATTGAGAGATTTTTTTTTAGAAAGTGGAATTATGGAAAATTAAGCGATACGATTTCCCTTTAATAAAAGAGGACAACACTGCGGTCCTATAAGACTCTACAATTTGGTTTTCTTTGCTACAGAAAAACGTCTCTTTCATATTTATGATCTTGTGTTTGGAGATTTGTTTTCTGTACAGTCTTGTAAGCTATTTTTGTGCATACTAATTGAAACGAGTCACCATAACAGGACCTTATTTGCTAAGTTGTATAAGCTGAATTATAGGTCATGGGTACTATTGTAAAAGACCACTTAAGGCAGTTTATTTGAAATTACCAGTGATCACTATGATCAGATAATGCTCTTTTACTCTACTACCTTTGAATTATAATCCAGTTTATAACTTTGAATTATAATCCAGTTTATATAATCTGCAAGGGAAACATACAGGCCCCAATGCAGGCCTGCCCATGGTACGAACAAGCTAGTAATTGGCTGGCTTTGAGGTGTACTTGGCGTCCATCACTGTTGTTCTTTCGCTCAAACGAGACAAAGCGATGTTGACACGTTCCTCTTTCGGAAACGCAAAGCTGAACCTAAGACGCCACTGAAAAGAGTGTCTGCGTGTGCGAGAGAGCGGGATAATTGATCTATTGACTGACTTTCTGGAGGACTTGTTCAATGGGGCTTTTCTTGATTTAGCTAAACCATAGCCAACCGAGTAATTATTTTTCCTAGTACCTGGCTGCGATAGAAATATTTAGTAGAGGAAAATATCTCCAAGAAAATCCAGTGCAAAGCATATGTTTGTACTACGTATGTTGTCTTGCACTTGCACTAGCGGATTTAACAAGGCGAATATATGGCACGAAGCAAAATGTAAATGTCGCGTGCAAATTCACATCGCAGCTCAGATATTTTGGAATTGGAAAGCTTTTGTACGGTAGATCATAAGCCACTAGTATAAACTATTTCCATCAAAAGTCACCGGATAAAGACATCAGACGCGGAGAAAAAGACCACACGGTACTTCACATGATCCGTCATCATTTGATCACACGACCTCTTATCAAAAGAGGCAAGGAAGAAAAGGGAAAAGAAGAAGGAGGAGGAGAAAATAACACCCAGCACTGCCAGAGCACATCAGCAGCACCCAGGAAGCATCCTGGCGCGGCGAGAGAGATGCCCCTCCTTGTCATTACATCTCAGAGGGGATCCTCACCATCATCTCAGCTCACAATCCAACCTGCACAACAAGGCTGATCAGCGTGAGCTGGAGCCTGATGCCGAAACGGCCAACCGCCCAGCCCCAAACATGCCCGAGCTCGAATTGCATTCACACCAACCTCTCCTAACCGAAACGGCCAAGCCAAAGGATAAACAAGAGATGCAAGAGATTTAAAAAGTTTTCAAATCCTATTTTTAAATCTATAACTTCATCAAATAGATATCTTTAAAATTCACAAAAAATTCATTCTTCAGTACAACTATCTGATTAAAGAATTGGGCATCGCTTTAAGCAGATGGTGGTGTTGGATTGTTTTTAAAAAAGTTAAAAAATAAAATAAGCAGAGATGGTGGATGCCCCTAGCACGAGGACAAACAAAGACCAGCTCTCCGGCCGCTTCGGCCAGCCACGCCAGCACAGCACAACACGCCCACCACCCCCCCTGCCCCAAACGGCTATAATTAAGCGGTTCCCGGAACCCCTCCCCGTCTCGCATCGCAAAACACTTCGCCGCTCCTCGCACAATCGCATCGCATCCATCGACTCGTCTTTTGCGCTTCCGCCCCCGGCGCTCCCACGAAATCCCGAACGAGCCCCGGCATCACGCGGCAAGAAGAGGAAGAGGAGACCCGGACCGAGACGCGAGCACGCGGAAACCTCGAGGGGCCAGGACGCGAAAAGGGCGGACGCAGCCACGCGCGGCGGCGGTGGTCCGGCGGTGAGGGCTCTGCTCCCGGCGGCGGAGTTCGGGGTGAGGGCGGAGGAGCCGATCGTCCGCGCCATTGGGGCACACCCGCGCGGGGGGGAAGAGCGGGAGACGCGTGCCGTGTTGACCGGCTCCGCGACCGGCGCGCGCGGTTCGTGCCTCAGCGCGTGGCCCTCCGTACCCGCGGTTTCGGGGTGCGCCTGACGCGGCTGCTGATTCCTCCTTCGTCCTCCTCGCCGTCCCCGGCGCGATGGAGGCCGGCTACTGCAACCGCAAGAAGACCGACATCTGTGAGGGCGTCTGCGACAACGAGGTGAGCCCCCGCTCCGGCCAGATCCGTCTGTCGCTTTCCCTCCCGCACGCGTGTCTTCCCCCCGGCGGGTCGCCTTGTCCGCGCGGGGGAGCCGCGGTCGTGGCGGCGCCTGTCTCTTCCTCTTTCCGTGCTGTTTCAACACGTTTTTGCTCGTCCCAAAACCGCTTGCACCAAGCTTTGATCACTCCAACAATTGCTCGTGTTCAGCCTGCTATTTTGCTAATCTCAGTTGAGTTTCGATTTCGGATTGGGTGCCGGTGAGATTTTCCCGAGCCGGGGGATCGCGGGTGCTCGCCAAATTGCTTCCCCGGCATCTTTCATCTGCCGCGGATGCTGGGGATTAGTTGACGCGAAAGAAATCGGGACGCCTGGATGCTTCTGGCTGGGCTAGAATCTCTAGACCTGGCTTAATCCGCCTGTCTGGCCTAATCCCGGAATCTCTCTTTTCTTTTCGCCATAAAGTTTCCAGCTTTTTTGAACAATTCCCGTGCAGATGGCGAGGGTTCATGCCGCAAAAGTAAAAATTACAGGCTGTTTTCTTTACTAAAAATAAATAAACTACCTGATTGCTTTCCTGTTGGTGGATCTGCACCAGCCTATCACTGATAAAGATATTATTTTTAATAGAGAAAATGCGCATATTCCACCGGTCCACCGGTTACTTCTTTAATCTACTGCACATGCATTATTTTGGTTGCTGTTACACGGCTGCACATTCACGGCGGATATTTTAGAAGCGCGTGTCCTCAACCTAGGAATTTGTGATGGCTGTGATGTTCCCTATGTTCAACGGTTGTCTTCATGGTGCTATGTCAGTAGGGTATTTTTTTTTTCTTCTTTCTGTTCCAGCTTTGTGTTTGAATAATTGAAATGCTGCGTATGCGCTCATATAGCCTTTTTATTTACCATTCTCATGCTTACTGAATCAGTAAATTTTCCTTTCTTTTGCCTAGAGCTGAAATTTTTTATTTGTTGCCAAATGCCCCTGGCTGCAATGCATTATGGTTCCTCCCTTTTTAAGCTCTACTTGTTGAACTGATGCAAAAAAAAAAAAAAGTGATGTCCTGACACTGGAGTTTCAAATAATCAGCACAGTTACAGAATATGCAGTTCATTAGAGTTAATATAGTAACATTGTGGATCTCCTTTTATTATTTGGTTTTAAGTCAATTTGTGCCTTTTGTCTGATATCTATTGCTGCCTGTCTGACTTCTTATTTGCTCCCTGAATTTGTTTGCAGTACGGTTCAAAGTCAGTTCTGAGCATGACAAGGCTGAAGTGTGCACTGAGGGGATTTGATTTGAGGGCTCTTTTGATCCTACTGATCGGTGTTCCTATTCTGATCTTCGCCATATACGTGCATGGCCAGAAGGTGACTTACTTCCTCCGACCGATATGGGAAAAGCCCCCAAAGCCCTTCACAATACTTCCTCACTACTATCATGAGAATGTCTCGATGGGTAACCTCTGCAAGTTGCATGGATGGAAAGTCAGGGAGACTCCACGCCGTGTCTTTGATGCTGTGCTCTTCAGCAACGAGCTTGACATTCTTGATATCCGTTGGCACGAGCTGAGCCCATATGTATCAGAATTTGTGCTGCTTGAGTCCAATTCAACCTTCACTGGCATAAAGAAGGATCTTCACTTCAAGGAAAACCGCCAACGGTTTGAGTTTGCTGAATCACGGTTGACCTATGGTATGATAGGAGGAAGGTTCGTGAAGGGAGAAAACCCGTTTGTTGAGGAGTCATATCAAAGGGTTGCTCTGGACCAGCTTATTAAGATTGCTGGCATCACAGATGATGACCTGTTGATCATGTCTGATGTTGATGAGATCCCAAGTGGGCATACGATCAACCTCTTGAGATGGTGTGATGACATTCCTGAGATTCTTCATCTCCAGCTCAGGAACTATCTCTACTCATTCCAATTTTTACTCGATGACAAGAGCTGGAGGGCTTCAGTACACAGATATCGGTCTGGAAAGACCAGGTATGCGCATTTCCGGCAAACAGATGAGCTTCTGGCTGATTCAGGGTGGCACTGCAGCTTTTGCTTCCGCTACATAAACGATTTCATCTTCAAGATGAAAGCCTACAGCCATGTTGATCGGATCAGATTCAAGTACTTCCTAAACCCGAAGAGGATTCAGCATGTGATTTGTGAGGGTGCTGATCTTTTCGACATGCTTCCTGAAGAATACACATTCCAAGAGATCATTGCCAAGCTGGGGCCTATTCCAAGCACATACTCCGCCGTTCATCTCCCCGCCTATCTGCTGGAGCAAATCGATCAGTATAGATATCTTCTTCCTGGCTACTGCATGAGGGAAACTGGCAGTGGCTAGGCTGCCACTCTGGTTTGCATCATGACCTGAGGTGCAGGGACGTTGCTGGCCGATGTCCCCCAGGAGGAGGAACACCCTGCTGTTGCGGGGTTGTATCTGATGCGATTGGCTGACTTAGTTGAGTGATCGCTTGGCTGCTGGTTGAGTTCATATGAGATTCTGTACCCGTGTAATTCAAACCTTGGAAGGCCCTGACAGCAGCATGGCTTCGATGCTGCGTTCTTGTTTTGCGGAGAAGCTCAGCAGTGTGTGTGCTTATTTATACCACCTGAGTTTTTATTCATTGCTTCCATGATTGATATATGAACTCTTAACTATTGTAGATTTCATACCGAGCGATATTTCAGATTCTTTCCTTTTCTCTCTCACTTCGTGCTGTACAATACAATGTCTTGACTTACCAGATTACTGACAGTGGCTTTGAGTTCTTGCTCTTGCTCTTGTACATCGTCTCCTGGTTCCCATTACTGACAGTTGCTCTGAGTTGTTGTCCATGTACCTCTACTCTCTGAAGTCTGACATGTCATGATGGAATTGATTCTAACCGACACGCTGAAGTTCAAACTTTGGTCCAACAAAAAAAAGGCTGTCTGGTGGATTTCCTAACAAAAAGGGTTTTGGGGTTCCTTTTGACGGTCGTTCCAGGCTGGTAAGATCTCCGTAGTGTCAAATCCTAAGACCGTTTGGCAGGTCGAAATTGGGTAACCCATCTCGAGCTTTGTAATGGTCTTTTTAGCGTTTGCAAATGATTTGTTTGTTTGTTGAGCAACCTGTGAGAGGGCGGGACGGGGGGCCAGGGCATGTGTGCGTGCTCCTGGATGGAGTTGAGCTGGTGGGAACAGGCTGTTCCTGTCGGGCGTCCACCTCAGCCAGACTTGGCAAACATGCTGCGAATTGGCTTGGTCGTGTGGCCTGTAGCCCTGGAAACAGACCCCCCTTCCAGTGCTGCGGCCCTACGCGCCTTGTGTGCCTTGCTGTATCCTCGTGCCTGCACTGCACGTTCCTGAACAGTGGTCCAGATGAGAGAGGTTCTGAAGCTGCTGAGAGATTTCGGTTGCGCAGAGAAGCCTAGACTGAACTGCGTAAAATCTCGATACAGCAGCAGCTCGTTGTATCTGGGGTGTTTGGCCAGTATCACGGTGACACCCAAGTTTTCGGCAGCGTGACGTGGAGCTATCACGAGCTCCCAACTGGCCGAGCACTGAGATATTTCGTGCGATTTTTTTTCTTCAATAATAGGATACGGTACGTACCAAAGATCTCAGGCCCTTACAGTTTGAGACGTACGACGCCGATAAGGACAGTACAACGCGCCGTCGCCGCTGGATCGCTGGTCCGAGTAGAGTTAGTTGCAGTTGCAGTTGCTCGCGCCAAATTTCCACGGACGACGTACGCGAACGCGACAATCTACGCGTACGGGCAAGTGGGTCGGAGCCGTGTACAAGCGCAGCAGATGCGGCGTCGCTGCCATGCTTGACCTGGCCACGAGCGCCGCGGCATGTCCCGGCCACCCGCTCGACTCGATCCGCCGCGCCGAGCCGCCCGCCCCCCAACGGATAACGCGCGGGCGCGGCGTGCCTCGTTGGACCGCTTCGTTTCCTTTGGATGCGAACGCGCGTACGGCGCCTCCCTCGCGCTGCTTCTTCGCCGCGGGCGGCTCCTCCTTGACCTCGCGCGCCGCCCGTGTCGCCGTGGCCGGGTCCCCGTCCCCATCGCCGTGGATCCCGGTCGCCCGTCGACGCAGATATCGTTTGACTACCCATCCCCGCGCGCGTGTAGCCCTGGTCGTCGTGACGTGGCAGACCAGGAAATGGCTCCGGACTCCGGAGCCTCCGGTTAGCGCTCCGTCACGCGGACGTACTGCCGCGACCGCTGTTGCTGGTTTGATTCGGTTCGCCTGCGCCCGTCACGTAAGTAGAACCCGAGGCAGCTACGCCTGACACACGTCATGTATTTCATTCGTGTGGCCGCTTTTGGCCGATTCTTCAGAAACTTGGCAGTTGGACCATATCAGGGCAGCATGATCCGCGTGGGGAATTTGCAGTAGGAGAGAAGAGGGCGGGCAGCGTCAAATTTCTTCCCTGCAATTGGAAGCTTAGGTCTTGTTTAGTTGCTAAAGTTTGGAGGTGTCAAATTACTGTTACAGCACTGTAGCATACTGTAGCGTTTCGTTTGTATTTGTGAATTATTGTCCAAACACTGACTAATTAGGCTCAAAAGATTCATCTCGCAAAGTACAACAAAACTGTGCAATTAGTTTTTAATTTCGTCTACATTTAGTGCTCCATGCATGTACCCCAAGTTTGATGTGATGGAGAATCTTCTTTTTACATAGTGTCAAAGTTGGGAGTTGGGGGTGAAGTAAACAATAGCTTACATTACAATAAGCTGCTCTGTTCGCTGCGGTCCTACTCCTAGCTAATCAAGTGCATGTAGCAATGCTGGAGTGTTGACCTGCCCGGTCGTTTTCAGGCCGTGGTGCGTCCAGCTTAGGCCTGCAATGGCTGCAAATCTTCGCTTTCTCTGCAATCTGCATTTATTAAGGATCGCTTGGGAGTGTTGACCGGCTACCGAGTCGTTCAACCGCACGGCCATCCGCACACGCAGCAACCCGTTGGTACAGCACGGCCGGTGATCGTAGCCCATCCTTTTTTCCCCTTATGCCTGTGTCAACCTTTTTTATGCACCGGTGCAACGCTTTTCTGAAGAATCTTCGCGACCGGGTTGAGCTGGATAGGCAGGTCTAGGTGTATTAACGTTAATGAACGTCCCTTCAGACAGACCTACTACTACTAGCTTCACACTGTTTTGATATGCTGACCAGGATCGATCAATCGATCGATCGGGATGCAGGGTCCGTTTTGGAGAGGATGAAAGGAACAACCTGAGGGTAAGTTACGGAGGTGAAGACAAGGGATGCTGGTGAGAACTTGTTGGGAAGCAGGTTTTCGTCCTACCGAAAGTGCACTGGACCGCTCGCTTCTCTCGTCGCTTGTGGATGGACTTGCCAAAATCATAAAACGCCGATGCCACGCTTGTATATATTGCGGCAACAGTAGAAACTATGCTACATGAAAGTGAAACTTAGGGAGTGTTTGGATACCTGACTAAACTTTAGTTTCTGTCACATCGGATGTTTGCACACTAATTAGCAGTATTAAGATCCCCTTTGGTAGGGTTTCGGCTGCGGCTTCTCCACTGGTAGAAGCCAAAGCCCTACCAAACAATCTTAACCAAAACGGCTTCGGGGAAGAAGCCCCTCCGAACCCGCTCTCTAGAGCCATTTGACGAAGAAGAAGCCCAAAAAATCGGCTCCCCGCGGCTTCTTCCCGTCGTTCCCACCCTTGCCCTTGGGGAGCCCGCGGGTGGAGGTGAAGGGTGTGGTGGAGGCGGTCTGGCGGCGCGATGGAGGCGGAGCAGCGAGGTGGAGGTGGAACGGCGTGGTGGAGGTGGCCTGGCAGCGCGGCGTGGCACTGGAGGCGGAGCGCCGTGGGAACGGAGGCACAGCGCGGTGGAGGGCAGGGATGACGGCGCTGGGGCGGCCGGTGATGGAGCGGAGGCGCTGGGGCGGCTGGCGGTGGAGCGCGGCACTGGAGGCGTTGTGAGTGGATAAGGTAGGCGGAGGCGTTGCGAGCAGATAAGGCTGGTGGAGGCGGATAAGAATTAAAGGAAAGAGAAAAAAAAGAAGGGAGAAAAAATAAAAAGGAAAGAAAAAAAATAAGGAAGGGTATTATGGACATTTCATATTTTTATCCATGTTACTCATCTAGGAGAAGCCGTTTTGCCAAACGTTTTTCCATCCAGACTAGATGAAGCAAAAAAAAAGTTGTTTCATCGAAGAAGCCACAGTCATAACTGTTTTAGCCACAGCCGCAGCCTTGCCAAACGAGCCGTAAATATAGTCTAATGATAAAACTAATTGCATAAATGAGGGCTAATTTGCGAGATGAATCTATTAAGCCTAATTAATCTATGATTAGCCTATGTGATGCTACAGTAAACATGTGCTAATTATGGATTAATTAGGTTTAATAGATTCATCTCGCAAATTAACCCTCATTTAGAGCAACTCCAAGAGTACTCCAAAAAATTCTTCCCCAAAACTATATATTGGGGGTTCTTTCAAAAAAAGTTTCCCCAAAAAACATATCAATCCACAGCAGATCGCTAATAAATAGCCCCCAATATTTTAAAACAGGCCACGTCATCGTATTGGGCCATCGGAAGGGATGCGCGAGCGTGCGGGAATCAGGATTGGGGGAGGAATGCCAACGCTAAAATATACGCGGTGGTAGGCTGTTTTTTAGCGTTGCTAAAAAATGGGGGAAGGTTTGGGTGGACTGTAGGAGTTCGTTTTTTCTCTTTTTTCCTAAAAAAAAGTATTGGGGGTAAGATTAGCAGCCTCTTGAAGTTGCTCTTATGCAATTAGATTAGTTCACATTTAGTCCTTTTAATTAGTATCAAATATCCCATAGGATCCGAACTAAATATGATCCGAACTACTGCCTCTATCCTAAATTATAAGTCGCTTTGACTTTTTTATATGTCTAGATGCATTGCAAAGTGGATGTTATATGCCTAGATGCATAGCAAAGTGGATGTACTAAAAAAGTTAAAAAGTCAAAATGACTTATAATTTGAGACGGAGGAGTAAATATTAGTCAGAACCCGTCATTTCCCTCGTGACAAATCACAAATGAGGTCACTGTCTCCCCCTTTTCCAAAAACAGGAAAAGAAAAGGCCGGAGTGAGGATCCAGTCAGCCTGTGCAGATCTATCACTCTGACAGCTGAGTCATCGTGGTCGAGTCATGCTGTTGCAGTGTTGCTGTCGTCTCGCTCCGCGGACGGAGATGGTCAGTCACAATGTTCATACTCAGATGGATGACGAAAGGGTGGGTGTTGTATATTTCGGCCCAATCGTAGGCAAGCTTACGGTCCGAAGGAGCTGGGCCCATGGCGGCGATTGCTGAGGAAAACGGGCTAGTGGGCTCGGGCTGGCCTCGCATGGCACGACCTAGGCCGTGCATTCGGACGCGGCCCACGGGCACGCCATAACAAAAAAGTGAAAAACAGCGGAGCGGGGTTGGACATGGGCCCCGCGAGACCGAACGAGCGCTCTCGCTCGGTTCCCGTGCGCGGCTTGCGAAGGAAGGAAAGGGAGGGGGAGAAGGAAGCTGCAACGGTCGCTGGCATTACTGCCGTGGCAGCAGCGCTCAGGGTTCCCGAGGCAAAAAGCAGGCGCGGGGCCTCAGAAGCAGAGACAGAGAGGAAGACGGGACAGGCTCCGCGTCTCCCGGCCCGCCAGCGCGAGCGCATCGCCTTCCCGGTTCCCGCCGCGCCGCGCGAGCTTTCCCGCCTTCCTCCTACTGGGAGTGCGAGGCAGGGGTGTATATTTCCTCGGCGAGCCAGCGTGTGGGGGCCAATCCAACCGCGCACGCGATCGGGCCGAGCCGCGCCGCGCGAGGGGGGAGTGCAGAGCAGAGGGAGCGGTAGGCACCCAGGAGGCACCGTTCCGCTGTCGACTGACCGCGCCGCCGCCGCCACGCCGTCCGCCTCCGCCTTCCGCGGGCCGTGGGGGGAGCGGAGCCCGCGCGCATCCATGGCGAGGTACTAGTCATCCTCTGCGCCACCTTCTTTTCCCCCTTCGACTTCAATCATGATCGTTAGGGCTTGCTTGCTTATTCGATCGCGCGGTGCATTTGGGCTCCTCGGGTTTAGTTGGGGTTTTTAGTGCTGCGACTGCGAGGATTCTTCCTTCTTCTTCCGTGTCCCGTCCCCGCGCGCGGCCGCGCTAGATGATTGCGGCTTCTCGATCGCGTCGGGGATCGGTTCGATTGGGTTGGATGGTTTGCTATTGCTAATGTCGGCTTGCCTTGGCGAACGCCGAGGGGGGGTTCAGAAATTTTGGATAATGGGACTTATTTAACATTTGCATTGGATTGGATTGAATGCCCCAAATAGCAGGTAGTGCCGGTGGTTGGCATTAGCTAGTACACAGCTTGGTGTACCAGAACATCATGATTTTACTTGATGTAGTAGCACTAGTACACCGCATCAGTTAAATTTGGGTGTGATCAATTTTGCAGCCATGTCCAGAGTGGGGATAAGTGGGGGAAATAGAAGGAACAGAGAAACAGAGCACACGAGTGTTTACCGTACTGCCCTGTCATGTGACCAGCACTGTAGTTAGAATATGCTAGACTAAGTTTCACGTAGTCTCAGCATTTGTGTGGTTCAGTTTATTCCTTGCCACTGGAAGTCCAGCCACCAAGTAGTTTTGGCAGGGCTTCATTTTCAAGAACAGGACACCAAATCACTCTGTTTTTTTTTTGTTACACACAGACTACTAGCTACAAATTCATACATTTCAACTAATTTAGCTTCGCTGCCTTCAAATTCTCTTGTGCAAGTACTTGTGTTGTGACCCAGCACCAATATGACAATATGTCCCTTTTGTTGCAGGTCGTGGCTGATAACTTGTAGGGGAATTGCTAAGAAGATAAGATACACAACTCCTAGTGGTAATCACAGAATAAGCGAATTGATTGCAGAAGCACGGAGGGAATGTCCGAACTGCAGTCATGTCATTGATAACAGTGATGTAAGTACATCTGTTCTATTTAGATGAGGGACAAGGGAGATTTGGCTTTCCACTCATTCACTTGAAGCTGTTTTACATATTCTGAGCAAGATTTTGGTGCATTTCAAATTCTGCAGGTTGCCATGCAGTGGCCTGGGCTGCCTGCTGGAGTCAAGTTTGACCCATCTGATTTGGAGTTGCTTGAACATTTAGAAGAGAAAATTGGTCTGGGGGGTTCGAGGCCACATGTGCTCATTGATGAATTTATTCCAATTATAGATAACGATGAAGGAATCTGCTATTCACACCCTGAAAATCTTCCTGGTAGGTAACTATTTCTTAAGATTTGTATTTCCTTATGAATTTGTTGGGGTATACATGTTCTGAATTTGGTTCTGATTGACCTTGTAGGTATGAAAACAGATGGCAGCAATGCTCATTTCTTCCATAGAGTTTCAAAAGCCTATGGTCGTGGCCAGCGCAAGCGTCGAAGGGTCATAAGCTGCAGTAGTGATCACACTGTTACTGATGAGCATGTGAGATGGCACAAGACAGGGAGATCCAAACCCATATATGACAATGGTGTTAAAAAAGGTTGGAAGAAGATAATGGTGCTGTACAAAACTTCACATAGAGGTGAAAAACCTGATAGAGCTCACTGGGTAATGCATCAGTATCACCTCGGACAAGAGGAGGATGAAAAGGACGGGGATCTTGTTGTTTCCAAAATCTTCTGCCAAATAACAAATAAGAGTATGGAAGTTTCTGAAACAGAAGCTGCTTATGACAAACCTGATGCATCTGCTTCTGTGATTGGTCCTAAAACTCCAACTCCAAAGACAAATGCTCCACAGCCACGTCTTGCTAATAATAGTCCATGTGAAACAGAGCAGAATGTTTCCATCCTGCAGGATCAGGTAACTCATATTAACTTCTTTTGGGATTATTGTTATGTACAAAAACTGCTAGATCAAAGTATAAACCAGTTTTAGAAAATGCACAAGCAGGCATATGTCGAGTTGAAATTGGAAGTGGTTTGTACCTAGCTATTTGTATTACCTCCCACTAAAACCAATGGGGAACTAGTACTGGTGATCTGGCAGAGATCAATTTATAACCATGTTTCAAAATCAGCACACAACAATACTTTATAGATTGAAGTACATAATCACCTCTATCAGTATCCTTGAAATTTATACTTTTTTGAACAAATAGGCATGAGATTGTGCCTATTTCACTGATAGAGAAGGGAGCATCCGGGAAATATGTACACTATGTTTTTGACATAATAGATAAAAGCTTATATGCTTGCAATTTCCGTTGGTGCATTGCCAAAACCTTGTTTTCATGACCATGTCCACTACTCTAACTTTGTGGTTTCGGTTCAGCTACTACTGCAGGATGAGGGAGAGCCTATCATTCCTATTGTTAGCCTGGAGGATGATGCCATGAACCCTGCATGGTGTGCAGGAGCTGAAGAACAGCAGGCTGTTGGAGGGGCATCTCGGGCTCAGCTGAACCTAGACGAACCTCTGCTTTGCCGTGAAGACCCGAATTCCTTAAATGACGAGGCATTGCTTCCCATGGACTACCCGATTCTGTCCCAATGCAGGAACGAGATCCTTGACAGGAGCCTGAACACATTTTATGGGTTGCCTGATCTCCATAATGTGGATCTCGGAACGCCTCCAGATCTTCAGCTTGGTGTAAGCTTATCCTTCTGGTGTTCCTTGTGCCAATATGTTCGCTAATTGCTCTGACAAATCTGATCATGTTTTCTTTTTCTCTTTCGTCTTGAGACAGGACTTGCAGTTTGGTTCTCAGGAAAGCCTTGGCAGCTGGCTGGACCGCATCTAGGGTGATAGCAAGTGTTAATTATTCGCTCCAACTGCTTGATCGAAGAGCATGTTTTTGCACAGGATATGATGGTACTCGGTAGCAACTGTTTTGGGGCTTACACAACATAGAGATTGCATGCTTGCACTAGTGATGTATTGTGTATTCGTGTTGAGCCATCAAACTGTATCAGGAAACCAAGAACCTCTCTCTCTCTTTAGAAGAAATGATAAACCTTTGACATCTGACCATCACAAAACTGAAGGCCTTGAAATCTAGTTGCGTGTTCTGTGACGACATAGCTGGTGCAAACCTGCATTGAAGTCTGTTGCGTGTTCCGTGACATGGTTGGTGCAAACCTGCATTGTTCAGTGTGTTCCTGCCTTCCTGGCTGTTGCGAACCTGCATTGTCCAGTGAGTTCCGACAAGGGAAAACTGAGGAGAGGATTGTTCAACATGCGTTGTTCAGTGTGTTCCAAGTTCCAACAATGGAAAACCGAGGAGCCAGCTTCGCCTAGTCATACCTGTCACATGGCCCGTCGTTTATAGCCCATGTGGCTTTAATCGCCATACCTGTCATGGTTTGTGATCCCTTTTCGTGCGCATTGTACTCCTATGCGTAGTGCTCCTTCCGTCCCTAATGAAGCTGAGTACCGTTCCAGTAACAATTCCGGCAAGATAAAACTAGGACGAGATTTTGTACGTGAATATTAAAAAGGAAAAAAGAATTGTAAGAGAGGGGTGCCTTCTGTGAGCGAGCCCATGCTCCAACCGGTGGTGGCGCTCTACACCCGAGATGCTCATGGGCTTACTGGGGCCCATGAAATAGCAAAACTGATTGATTGCGCGCAAGCTGGCTCATCCGCCACGCATGTAACTTTAACGGGCCGCCTCGCCTGCTAGGAGTGCCTGCCGGCGGAGATGCACTTAACAGTTGCTCGCAAGACGCTCAATGGTAAGATCGTTACAGAGATTTGCCTGCTGCCACATGCGCGCGTTCTTTCCTCACACCAAAGAAGGGAGTATAAAATATTCGTTTCTTTCGGGTAAGTCACCAGCAACATGGGCTCAAAGCCCACAAACCAGCCCACTAAGCTAACTATTTCCATCCGAGGCTGGAGTCACAAGGCGTCCACCATGACGCTCGGCGAGGAAGACCAACGGGGAGGTTCTTTGTGTTGGCCCGAACGCGGTAAAAGATAGCGGTTTGGTATTATCATTAACAGAAGAGGATTCGTTGGCCTTCTTTATTTTCTGTTTGGTTCTATATAAGTTCGTTTTGCTTTACAACGAGAGCGGCGGAGGCCCTGAAATTAAATGGGCTTTTTTCGGCCCACGCTGGACGGGATTTTGTTCGTGAGGTCCGCGACGTGAACCGATCCGGGCTCCCGTTTCTCCGCCTCGCCAAGTCGCCATGCGCGCTTGGGCAAGTGCCGTCTGCAGCCACACGCTGCCATGCCCGTCTTTGGGTTGATCGCTGTCCTGTCACGATCTGTTCTCCGCGACGTCAAATACTCCGGCGGCGGCTGCAGCCCTGCGGGCCACACGTACGGTCGCGCGAGCTCACCACAGGAGCAACGGCGGCGGTGCGGAGCCTCCTTGCACGGCGGCGACTGCTCGTGCTCCGGGACACGGGGAGACGGCCACGCACGTACGCCCCGGACCAGCTGCTGTGAGCTACAGCGTTTTGCGTGCAAGCGCAGGCGGCAGGGGCCCCTTGGGAGCTCCTGTTCGATCCGGCCGCCACAATCGACCATCCTGCAGCTCAGTTTTCTTGGGGACCGACGGGACTACGACCCATCGCTTGTAAACACTGAGCATTCGTCCAACACGTTACTATCGGATAACTTTTCGTTCAGTACTAACGCGTGGTGTTAGTGCCGGTTATCACCTGCAGTGTCACCGGAGCCTTTGAGTACCAGTTTGGAATTTTAGCCAGTACTAAATGACGGTATGTGGACCGCGTGGCTAACAGCTAGATTTCCGAGGAAGCTATTTAGTACCGGCTCAGTACCGGTTGGTATCTTCAACCGGTACTAACATGCAACCATTTAGTACCGGCTAGACCCACCAGTTGGTACTAAAGGTAACTCTATAAAATGAGCTTTTTCTTCCTCCCTGAGCCCGAGCTCAACCATTTGACCGAGAGCTCGGGCTTCTTCTTCACTCGACCTAGGGGGAAAAGGTTAGCAACTCGATCCCTCCTCTCATGTTTAGTATTTTATATATGTTTTATGTTTTGTAGCTAGAATGGAGAGTATGTTAGCCAGGATGAGGAGAACGGAGAGTTTTTTAGATTGAGTTTTACGTTACAATGGAGTATTTTTTAATTTTTAGAATGAGGAGAGTATTTTAGAATGAGAAGAATGAAGCGTTTTGTAAAATGAGTTTTATGTTACAAATGAAGTATCTGTTGATTTATTAGAATGAGGGGAGTATTTTAAAATGAGGAGAATGGAGTATTTTTTAGAATGAGTTTTATATTACAAATGGAGTACTTGTTGATTTATTAGAATGGGGAGAATGGAGAGTTTTTTAGATTGAGTTTTATGTTAAAAATGGATTATTTGTTGATTTTTTTATTAGGAGGAGAGTTTTTTAGATTGAGTAGAATAGAATATTTTTTAGAATGAGTTTTATGTTATAAATGGAGTACCTGTTAATTTATTAGAATGGAGAGTATTTTATACTGAGAAGAAATAATTTATCTGTAAACAAATTTACTCTATTTTTTCACTACCAAGTTCTTTATCTAATAGGAAGCCCTCAATTTTTCACATAATACGATGCGGATGGACCGGCAATGGATGTACCATCTCCGCTTCTCCAATACCAGAGAACAGTATCTACACATGGCATGAATGTGCTTACACTATTCTCTGGTACTGGAGGATTGGAGGTGGCTCTCCATAGACTTGGAATTCGCATGAACAATATGATTTTAATTGAGAAATCCGAGGTGAACAGGAACATTCTAAAGAGCTGGTGGGATCCGACGTATTGATATTAGTGATTGAGAAAATAATGTTCTACCATTATTTTAGGATTCTTAACTCCGTGAAGTCCACTGTATGAAGCATTTTTCTTTTTTTTTCTCAAACTAGTGAATGATATGTATTTGATAAAATTTTGTAGGACAAAATGCCAATACGTCGCAACCTTGAACAAAATGTCCCGTCGTTTCCCTCGAATCCTCTAGCACAGCCTGCTGGCGCTTCCTTTCCCGTCGGTCATGAACCCGTACCCATTACACAACTGGACTTACACCGAAACATGATACTTATACCCTTTGTACTCTAAACTGATTTTATTACTCACTACATCGTACTAATATTTTTTTTATAATTTGTATTGGCGCTTGTTTCACCAATCGAGTGGTTATGACAAGTAATAATTAACGTGACTGAACAAGCTCCTATGGTGATACATGAGCAAACGAGTCCGACATAAGGAAGATATGTGGTTTCTTTGTCCATTAATACTGCAGGCATGAGAGCAAAGACTTGGTCAAACAAATATTATCTATGTCAATTCTGTTGTGCGACAACAGCCACATGTTGCCGCATGTAGTGCTGTGAGGCAGGCACTGATCCAAATAGAACGTCATACAAATAACATATTTCCAAACTATAGTTACTAGAAGATTAGAAGATTAAAGCGTCCGAATATGATGAGCCGGACGTCACATTGTTAGTGTTTGAATACTAACACTTTTTTTGTTGCCATTTGACTCAAGGATGCACTGTATAATAGCTTCATACACGCCGACCAAAGTCTAAAAGAAGTCCTACGTCAGGTACTGGGGAACATTGGCTGGACATTCACAAGAGCTGACCCGGGTCGAGTACGTGGCGGTTGGCAAACTGACATTACCTTATCATCATCCACGACTTCAGTGAGAATATTTGGAGAGACATTCCACATGCCTTACAAGGCTAGGGATATTATGCACTAGATTATGTCGATAGGTTATTAGGAATCGACATTATCGATATTAATCGTAGATTGTATGTTGCGATGATTAATGAGCATGATGTGGACAATCTTAGGTTCTATGTATCTCATTTATGTAAGATTTAATATGTATGATGAATTTCATATGTAATGTACTCTAGTTAATATTTGTGATAATTTTTTATCTCTACTATTTCATATACACACATGTGACAACCTTGTCGATTGATATCTTTTATTAGAATTAAGACAGTGTGCGCGGGAAAGGAAATTGCTGGCTAGGCAGTTTTAGCTCCCGCCATTTAGTAACTTTAGTACCGGTTAGAAGCCCTGCCCAATACTAAATGGAGCAATTTAGTACCGGGAAAAGGCTATTACCAGTACTTAATGCTCCAATTTTCTGCCCCCGCCATTTAGCACCTTTAGTACTGCTATAACCGGTACTAATTGTCCACCTACAAATACTTCATCTTCTCCAAACACTTAGTAGTTTCTTCCCTTGCAGTTATTCCTCCCTGATGCGCCACGTCCTCCCCACCGCCGATGCCACCTCCTCCCGATGCACCGACTCCTCCCTCCAGCCCCGTGGCGCCTCATCCTCGATGCGGCGTCTCCTCCCTCCATCCTTGCGGCACGCCATCCCTGATGCGCCGCCTCCTCCACACTGCCAACGCCGCCTCCTCACCACTACGCCGGCTTCTCCCGACGTGCCGCCTCCTCCCTCCATCCCAGTGGCGCCCCATCCCCAACGCGTCGCCTCCTCGCCGCCGCCTTCTCCCTGTTGGGCCGCCTCCTTCCCGCTGGACTGCCTCCTCACGATGCGCCACCTCCTCCCTACCCCCATCCCCGACGCCGCCTCCTCCCGACACGTCGCCTCTTTCCCGATGCCGAGGCCACCTCCTCACTGCCACACTGCCTCCTCCCCGAGCACCCTGGTTGTTTTTTTTCCTTTTTTCCATTTTTAATCCATGCAATTGCAATATGATAATAAATGTGTTTTGATTAGTTATTATAATGTACATGAGATCTAAACCAACAATTGTAAATTTCTATTGATGTTTTGCGGCGTAATTACTATTGAAGTTGATGTTTGATTGCTATTAGTTATTTTGGACAATCTTTTATTCTTAGCATTTCATGAATTATGATGTTTTATGGCGTAATTACTATTGAAATTGATGTTGGAAGAATAATGTATCTTATTTCAATTTTATTTGGATAGTTTGGGCTAACTATGGCTAATAGAAGTTCTTTTCACCGTGGTGGTGGCAGCCGTGGTGCTGGCGGCCGTGGAGACTACATGTTCATGGAGCCGTTGTCTCGTTGTCCAGGAATTCACTTCCCTCATGGCATCATTGACTTGCCACAAGGCGATCGAAGCAAACGATCAGTTCCCAATATAGTAATATTCTTTCCTTCTTGTAATTGATTTTTTACTACAAATGAATATTTTCTAAATTAACTGACATACAATGTAGATTATCAACACAATTAGATGGCTCAAAAATGTTGTCGAAGATTTAGGTGGTACTTCTACTGTAGTGCAAACCGAGGTTGTTGGTGAATCTCAATTTAAAAGAGTACACATCCCTTTTCAAGTACCTGTTTGAGAAACAGATTTCACCTCGATGTCACCAAGAGAGGCCATCCCGATGGTTTCAATTGCTGCATGGGGTCAAATAGCACCAAGTAGGGTAAATTTTGAGAGGACTGCCGTGGAGGTCTGCCTACATCAGCTTAAGGATCATGGGAACTTTGTGCCAGACTTGTCATATTTTCAGATAAAATGGTTCGAGGAGAGAGAAAGCAATGTGCTTGTGACTGCTGAGAGGCTTTGTCGGCTTAATCAACATGACATGGTATGCAACATTCTTTTATCATTCTTTTAATTTTAGTTATGTGACATATTTGAACTTTCATAACGTTATTATCATCTTTTAGGATCTCTTTGGTACAACCAATGCGGCAATGAACTTTTGTGCGATTCTGGCCTAAGTCTTGGATGTGTTGGATTTGACTTACATGGATGGAAACCCCATATTCACCATAGATCGGAAGTTCCAGGCTCATCTCACTTTCTACAGGCCAAATCAGTTAACCTCTCCATTGTTCATGATTTATAGTAGTGTATGTGACCATCCATGTGAAGCGAAGGAGAGTGCACTCATCCGTGCTCTAACTTTTTTTGATGAAGTTCTAAGATGGGAAATTGGAGACCTCAACTATGTTCCATATCTAAGGAAGTGAAGCGAGTAGTACTATGAAATATGTAACTTGCATGGATGTACCCCTACCCTTTCTTATAGATTTGAACTTGTTCTCTCTAAGAACTTAGTATTGATGTCGGATTTGGTGTCCGGCAGTCCACCAGGAGGTTACCCAGGTGGTTTATTTGTATGCGGGGGAGATCATAAGACCAAAAACTCAAAGGTGACACAGGGGCGTAAGGTTTAGATAGGTTCAGGCCTCCGGAGAGTAATGCCCTACATCCTGTGTTCTTGTGGATTGTATTGCTGATCGCAGATGCGAAGAGTTAACATGAGGTGGGATGAGTTCCCCTCGGGGGACGCCCCTACCCGCCTTATACAGGCTAACGACTGAGGGTTACAATAAAATAGGATCTAATCCTAGTCAGTTGTTACATGGAAAACAATTTAAGTCAGTTTACAACAAGTAGCCCGTGATATCCGGGCTGAATTGATTTGCCCGACATCCTGGCTTGTGCTCCACGCGTCTTCATACCTTGGCCCACACAATGTGGGCAGGTGGGCCCACCTATCAGGGCCGACTAGTATCCTGGTTGGTGGGGACCCGTGAGCAACCTTATCCCTCAAGCCCCCGAGCGATGTGGAGTTGAACAGGAACCTGACGGATGCGCAACGAAGCTTGTAATGTACTCAGGTGAAGGTGTGGTGTTGTCATAGTGATGGAGAGGCTGCGCAATGCTCAAAAAAGGAAGAAAAATTGAAGCTTTCATAGGCATATGACCAAATGCGCATGGCTATGACTGCTGAGCTCCGGGATGTTTGGCATCCTGTAGATCAAAGGGAAGCACGTGGAGGGTTTCGCAAGACGCACTCTATATGGAATAGCCCCCGAGCATTGAAGAGATTAAAGTAATTAGTCCAATGGTCAAGAATCTGATGTATTACTTCCGTCATAAAACGGATCCAAATATAGTGCCCAGCCCCCGAGCGCGAGTATTGGTGGAGCCAAGGAGGCACACTAACGTAAAATAGGTGCTTAGCCCCTGAGCGTGAGGACTGACGGAGCGAAGGAGGCACGCCAACTTGAGATAGTTGCCCAACCCCCGAGCATGAGGACTGGCGGAGCTAAGGAGGCACGCCGCCCTGAAATAGTTGCCCAGCCCCCAAGCGCGAGGAGTGGCGGAGCTGCGGAGGCACACCGATCTGAAATAGGCACCCAGCCCCGGAGCGCGAGGACTGGCGGAGCCAAAGAGGCACGACGACCTAAGATAGGCACCCAGCCCTGGAGTGTGAGAACTGGCAAAGCCATGGAGGAACACCGAGCTGAAATAGGTGCTCAGCCCCCGAGTGCGAGGATTGGTGGAGCCACAGAAGTGCACAGACTTGAATACGGCACCCAACCCCCAAGCACGAGGACTGGCGGAGCCACGGAGGCACACCAACCTGAAATAGACGTCCAGCCCCCGAGCGCGAGGATTGGCGGAGCCAAAGAGGCACACTAACCTTGAGACAGGTGCCCTGCCCGAGCATTGAAGCGATTAAAGTAATCGGTCCAAGGGTCAAATTTCTTATCGTTTAGTAGCTGAATTATTAACCCAAAGATGAAGCGCCCAGCGCTGGAATGCGAGTCATGGTGAAGCCAGGGAGGCACGCCGACAAAAAATAGGGCGCCCAACCCTTGAGCACGAGGACTGGCAGAGCCACGAAGGCACGTGGACCAAAGTAGGACGCCTAGTATCGGTGTTTTATACCCAGCAACCTACTGAGGGGTATCCCAAGGTAGTAGATTGGTTGGTAGGGGAGCGTCAGACTTGGAACTCGAAGGTAAAAATGAGGACACAATACATGAATTTATTGAAGTTCGGGCTGCCAGCGTAGCGTAATACCGTACGTCCTATTTGGGGTGTTGTATATTGTGCCCTGCGCTTGGATGTTGTTTGGTGTTGAGGATTTTCTCCTCTGTTGTGGTTCTATGAGATCTTCACCTACTAGTCTAGGGACCCCTGCCCTCCTTTATATACTTCAGGGGGTGGGATTATTAGTCGGTTATAAGGTAAGAGTGCTAGTAGGATTACATGGTATGAGTCCTAATAGGATTACAAAGGAATCCTAGTAGGAGTCCGTCTTCTTCCTTCCTTTGCGGGTACTGGGGATCTATCCCGACAAGCCCCCGAGCGCTTCATAGCCGAATGTAGCAGTCTTCAAGTACTTTTCAGATCCTCATCGAGTAGTATTAGTGCTCCTCGAGTACTTTGTCTGGCTGAATCTTCAAAGTTCTTCAAAGTTGCCATGAGGCTATGGTGTGCTCAAGCCCTTGATCGTCTTGATTTTGTAATCTTCATCGTGGAATGTGATATGGAGGGCAGCGGAAGTCGAACTGCATATGGATTAGCCTCTGAGCCTTAGGTTGAATCGAAGAATCAGGCTGAGAGTCAATAAAATCTTGAATCTTCATCTTTCATCTTGAAAAAAATAACTGTTGGGTATAGCTTATCAATCCGAGGGTCTTTAGTCTTCACGCAAGTCATCTTTCGAGTAGTCATTTAGCATCCAGACCCTGAGCTTACACACCAGGTGAGCCATAGAAGCCACGTTGAGTAGTTATTTGACGCTTAGCCCCTGAGCTTGGAAGCTAGCTGAGCCACTAGAGATATTTTGAGTAGTGATTGGCGCTTAGCCCCTGAGCCTGGGAGCTAGTGGAGCCATTGTTGGTACACTGAACGTCCTGGAGAGTCATCGTTACATTATGTAGCATATTTGTAGAATTTGGAACTACTGAAATTTTTTCATTGATGAATATAAATGTTGGGTGTCATGCTCTTGTTTCGGTCATATTTCTCTAAGTAGTTAGCCTATTACGTTTAGGCTCTCAGTCCCTATTTAGCCATTGCCGCTGCGTGTGAGATCTTTGTCTCGTGTACGGGTACTAGCATTGCTGCTACGGACATCTTTGTCTTGCGTCCTAGCGTTTAGGCATGACAGAAGATCCGAGGCTTTCACGAATTGAGGCATGTTCTGTTCGAGAAAGTTAGTGACCGCTAAGAGAAGACATTTAAAATAAGTAGTCGGTATTGTGACAAAAAGACTGTGCGATTGCGTGTAAAGTAGTCATTAAGACTTCTCTGCCTTTTGGCGAGGAGAGCGCGTGTTTGCCGCGCATAGGATTTGTGCCTCACTAGGGTGTAGCTGTTGTGAGCCTCCAGTACTCAGTGCACCAAACTTCATCACAGAGCCTCCTAATTCGATGTACCAAGCCCGTGGTAGAGCTTCCGGAACTCAGTGCACCAAACCCATGGTGATAGCCTCCGTAATTCGGTGTACCAAGCCCATGACTGTCGGCATCATGCCCTAAGAGTAGTCGGTGAAGTGTAGCTCTGAAGGGTAATTCCATCAAGAGGCATACACAAAATAAGTAGTCGGCGCATTCACAAACCATGTTGAAAACAAGTTAGAGAAACATAATTATTAAAAAAGTGACTTAGCTTGATTCATGAATGATTGTCGATGAAGCCACGACGGTTGTTGATGAAGCCGGCTAGTCGGAGTTGATTCCGACTAGTTGTCCACGGTATGGTGCCCGCCCTCGACTAGTTTTCTAGTCGAGATGAGTAGTTGAAGTAGTCATTAGCGAGCTGACATAGATGTCTTGCTCTTGTAGAAGTAGTCAATCGCATCGTCGAAGATTTGTTGGTGTTGCCATGCAAGCTAAAGTCCTTCTGGTAGCTTTTTGGTGTGCGCATAGCTGAATACACCATTGATTTCCAGTGCCAGAGGGAACAACAACAGTTGTTTCTTTATTTTGATGCTTGGCGTGCTTTTCCATCTCCGATCAACAAAGTTGGTCTCCACTTTGAACTCGACTAAGGAAATCGATTCCCTTTAGGATTCCATCTTGACGCCATCCAATTCTATTCCATCTTGATCTTGATGATTGGAGACGATCAACGGTAGGTGAATTGCTCCACTCCGCACTCCGTTTCGAATTCCAATTCGGCAAGATTAGATGCTAGCTCAGAATTAGCCTATCTGGTGACTTCTCCTTGGACTCCGATGCAGTTGCACACCGAGTCGTCAATTGGATGCAGAACAACGTTCTTGTCTTGTAGAGTAGATTGATCTTGATGAGGTCCTCCAAGCTCGCCCGATGATCTCGACGATCACCCCTACCTGGAGCACCAGATGTTGGTGTTTTATACCCAACAACCTACTGAGGGGTATCTCGAGGTAGTAGATTGGTTGGTGGGGGATCATCAAACTTGAAACTCGAAGGTAAAAACGAGGACACAATACACGAATTTATATAGGCTCGGGCCGCTAGAGTAGCGTAATACCCTACGTCCTGTTTGGGGTGTTGTATATTGCACCCTGCACTTGGGTGTTGTTTGGTGTTAAGGATTTGGTCCTCTGTTGTGGTTCTATGAGGTGTTCGCCTACCGATCTAGGGACCCCTGCCCTCCTTTATATACTTCAGGGGGTGAGATTACTAGTCGGTTAAAAGGTAGGAGTAGTAGTAGGTTTACATGGTATGAGTCTTAATAGGATTACAGAGGAGTCCTAGTTGGAGTCCATCTTCTTCCTTCCTTGCGGGTACTGGGGATCTATCCCCGACACTCAGCCCTTGAGCGCGAGGACTGACGGAGCCAAGGAGGCACGCTGACCAAATGTAGGCGCCCAGCCCCTGAGCGCGAGGACTGGCAGAGCTAAGGAGGCATGCCGACCAAATCTAGGCCCCCAGCTCCCGAGCGCGAGGACTGGTGGAGCCACGGAGGCACACCGAGTCACCTTCCGCCCTGAGCCAGAGATGTTGGCTGGGCGATGGAAGGTGCACTGAGTCGTCTGTGGCACCAAGCCCTCGAGCCTGGGAGCCGGTCGAGCCATGGAAGCATGCCAAGTCGCCACCCACCCAGCCTAGGTCGGTTGAGCAACGGGGGGCACGCTGAGTCATCTGTGGCGCCCAGCCCCCGTGCCCGGGAGCCAGCTCAGACATGGAAGCACACCGAGTGTAGGGATACGAGGTAGGCTACGCTATCCCAAAACAAAATTTTCTACCGTGTAAACCAAGAAAACTGCCGTATATGGATCACGAGATTACCACTAGACGCGCAGATGCAGAAGTTGATGAAGCGTGTCGGGGCAGTGTAGTCGATCACACGTCGCCGCAGTGTAGTCGAACACGTCCTCGTCCAGCAGGTCCTTAGCAGCTCATCCACGTGCAGCGGCGTCTTCCTCGTGTGCCGGCTTGTCAGGTTTCTCGTCGGCTCGTCAGGTTCTTTGTCAGAGCTCTCATGTGGTGGCTCATCCAAGTGTTGCAGATGCAGCACCTCCAAGGTATCCGAACGTGCGGGGAGGAAGTGTCGCAAGCTGGACTACTAGGTCCGCGTGTTGCAACAGAGGTGAGAGCGTGGGAAGGGGCACAGCTGTGGTTTGGCCAAAAAGGGGTGAACCCTAGGGCGCCCCCACCCCTCAATATATAGGGGTTCCTAACGGGCCTCTGGGTCTGAGGCCCATTAGTACTCCTAAACCTGTTCTAACTCAGATCATATCCGAATTGGGCTTCCAGCCTTTTAAGTGTGTGACCCTATAGGTTCGTATACGTATAGACATGGCGCGAGTACTCCTACTCGCCCAATAGCTGGTAGCGGCGTCTAGTAAGACGTGCCAACTCCTATACGCACACGAAGATCATATCAGACGAACCATCACAACATCACGTACATGCTATTCCCTTTGCCTCATGATATTTGGTCTAGCTCCAAGCCGACCACTCTTTCTCGATGCTATGATTCGAAATCCCTTTCTAGGTTAACTCTTAACCTCACGTAGCATGGCCATGCATTTTCGGATCCGATCACTCGAGGGGCCCAGAGATATGTCTCTCAAATAGAGAGGGGCAAATTCCATCTTGACTGACCATACCTCAAAGCATGCTTCTTGGCAAACCCGAAAGCAACCTTTATAACTATCCAGTTACGATGTAGCGTTTGATAGCCCCTAAGTAAGTCGATCCACATCTTGAGTACATGCGACAATCTCAGGTCTAAGGACAAAGCGTACATGTTGTGTAAAGAGAGAACTACATCTCGTGTTGGGTTAGTCCTAGCACATATCTCTACACGTGCCCACATTATTAGTTTGACATCTTTATGTCCATGACTTGTGAAATATAGTCATCAACTAATACATGTGCTAGTCTAATATTCATGTGTGTCCTCACATGAACTCCGACTAGGGATAACTTTTAGAATAACCATACAAGTAAAGAGTTTCACAAACAATTCACATAATTGCATATCAATTCAAATAGCCTTTAATGGATATCCAAGGAACACAATATAAAATATGGATACAATGGAATATCATCATCTCTATGATTGCCTCTAGGGCATACCTCCAACACCGAGTCACCTCCCGCTCCAAGCCAGAGAGGTCGGTCGAGCAACGAGAGGGACGCCGAGTCATCTATGGTACCCAGCCCTCGAGCGTGGGAGCCGACTGGGCCACCAAAGCATGCCAAGTCGCCCCCACCGAGTCATCTGTGGTACCCAGCCCCCAAGCCTGGGAGGAACGCCAAGGCACCAAAGGACGCCAAGTCACCACCTGCCCAGCCAAGGTCGGTCAAGCAGTGGGAGGCACGCCGAGTCGCCACCCGCCCAGCCTAGGTCGGTCGAGCAGTGGGAGGCATGCCGAGTCATCTGTGGCGCCCAACCCCCTAGCCTGGGAGCCGGCCGTGCCACGGAAGCACTCCGAGTCACCTCCCGCCTTGAGCCAGAGAGGTTGGCTGGGCAATGGGTGGCACGTCGAGTAGTTTTAGAACTATAAAAGGACAATACAAAGATTATGTGGCATAATGTAGAGTATTTAATAATTGAATAACACATAGTTTTATTCGGCGTAGAAGTAAATTCTTGCGTGTCCTGCTCTTGTGGGCTATGTAATTTCCTCAGAAGTTAGCCTATTACGTTTAAGCACCTAGCCGTGCTTAGCCCCGACTACCCATTTAGTGGACGGACCAAGTTATATGAGCAGTCAGGGTATGACCAGGGTGGTCGGTGAAAGTCACAGAGACATAGGAGAACGAAGGCGTGTGGAGTTATACAAAAGTCGTAAAATATTTAATTGAAAATAAGAGTTAGCTTGATTCATGCCAAGGTGGAATGATCGTCGTCGTCCTTGCAGTCTGGCACCATCTTGGTTGTTGCGATCGACGGATGTTGATGAAGAGAATCGAGTCAGGACTCATCCCGAGACCAATCCCACCGAGCCTACGCTGCTGCTGGATCGTCTGAGAAGTACTCCTGGTCGGCTGAAGGCGCTGATGAAGGATACTACCGTAGAGTGCACGAAGAATGTTATTGCGCTTCTCAAGATGCATTTCCCTCGCCTAGCCATAGAGCGCGTTGGAGCGGGGATTGCCAAGGGCTTCGATCCTGATAGCCTTCCGAAGTTGGCCGACCAGTATCAACAAGGCGCAGAGGAGGTAGTCAAAGAGTTGGACCTGTAATGGAAAAACTATGATGTGTATCAATTTGTATTTTGAGACAAGTAAGCTAGGCAATTAACTTGTGCAAATGGAAAGCGTCCATCCCTCCTTTGGTGTATACATCAGGACATCATGTAGATTAGGCCTGTAGCCGCTAAGTGCCTAGCCTTGCCTGGCCAGCACTCTGCTAAGAGCGGATCTTGAGCTTGTAGAGGGGGCGGATGCAAAGTTGTTTGGGTTTCACGAGCTAGGATGTTGTCCACTTGAGTTAGTCATATTTGCCGTGAAAGGGGTAGGAGAAGGGGTGAGACCCGAAGTTCGGCGCGTAACGGAGGAAGCCCTCGAGCATAACAGTGAGGGTATGGTCTGTCAATTAGATCGGACAGCCCCTGAGCATGAGTAAGGGCACAGGTAAGAAAACAAGAAGGTAGTAGGTACGCAAAGAACCTCTGAGGTTTTATTTATTCAATGCGAAATGTAAAAAGAGTACATAGCTTTTAAGTCCTAGGAGGTTCGTTGGTGAAGACAGCGAAGACTTCCCGATCTTGTGATGTAGAGCTTCCGCCGTCGCCCTCGCTGTAAGGGTTTAGGGTTAGGGCGAAGTGAGAGACTTGGAACTCGTCGCAATCCGAAAGCTAGATGGGTTCAGCTGGATCGTCAGATTGGATCTAGAAAGACTGCACGAGTTTTTCGAAAAACACGGCAGCCGAGTTCTTGATGTTAAAAAGGGTGCGAGGAGAGTCCTGTGTCGACCTTCCAGGACGTAGTGCCACCTCGGAGAGGTTGAAGCACTCAACAATGGTATTGCTGATGTGATCTAGCCCCGCGATCATATCGAAGGGTGTGGGTGGGTGGGTTGCCGTGAGGATGTGTGGGATCCTCTCTGAGAAAGGGAGATCGTCAACCTGCTGAGCAAGTGACATGATGATCCTCAGGTGTAGACCTTGCTCCGTCGATGCAGGTCCGACAGATGCCGAGCTGGAAGCGCACACCGAGTCGGCGATGGAGGCGGCAGAGTTGGAGTCCACCGGCATGCTCTCAGAGCGGAGCTGGATCGAATTGGCGAGGAAGTCCTTCATGCTTTCAGGGAAGATGATGCCGGGACGGGATGCCATCGAGCTCGCTGGGGAGGATCTCATGATCACCCCTACATGGCGTGCCAACTCTCGGATTTGGTGACCAGCAGTCCACTAGGGGGTACCAAGGTGGTAGATTTGTAGGCGGGGGAGATCGTAAGATCAAGAACTCGAATGGTAACATAGGAGCGCAAGGTTTAGACAGGCTCGGGCCTCCGGAGAGTAATGCCCTACGTCTTGTGTTCTTGTGGATTGTATTGCTGATCGCAGATGCGAAGAGTTAACGTGAGGTGGGATGAGTACCCCTCGGGGGGCGCCCCTGGTCGCCTTGTATAGGCTAACAACCTAAGGTTACAATTAGATATGATCTAATCCTAGTTGGTTGTTACATGGAAAGCAATCTAACTTGGTTTACAACAAATATTCCGTGATATCCGAGCTGAATTGATTCGCCCGACATCCTAGCTTGTGCTCAACGCGTCTTCATGCCTTGGCCCGCACGACGTTGTTAGGTGGCCCACCTGTCAGGGCCAACCAGTATCCTGGTCAGTGGGGACCCGTGGGTACCCTTATCCCTCACTGAGTGACTTGGATTTGAATGGGTTGATACTTGTAAGACTTGGATTTGAATGGATTAATATATTAAGGTAATATTAGTAGTAATGCTCCATCGGATACGAATACGAATTATAAAACAAAAGGAAAATGAAAGGGCAAAAACAAAAACAAAAGGAATAATATTGAGTACCAGTTAGTAAAACCAACCGGTACTAAAGTGCCACGCGCAACAGCGCGGCATGGCTCACAGTTTAGTACCGGTTGGTTTCATCGACCATTACTAAATATTGCATTTAGTACCGATTGAGCTAGCGGTGCGGGGCGAGCGCCTGGTACTAAAGGGAGGTTTCCTTACCGGTACTAAAGGTCGACCATGCAGTAGTGCATCCACCGTTTCCCTCCAGCAAGATCGTCACAGAAAAAGTACCATGTGATATCATTGGGGAAACACAGCTGATCTTCTTGTATTTCCGTGTTTGGTCTCTTGTGCGAAGTTAAGGTAAGTCCCGATAGCAACTCCATCATTAGCTTCAAATCAAACCCTCCAAATGCAAAATGGAGGCTGCCTATATTTTTTTTCAGGCTCTCAAAAAAGTCAAAACTTACATGAACTCCAACAACTGCCCTCAGTTCTAACTCTCTATTATCTCATGACACATGGACGTGGGATCCATTCATTAGTTACTCGGCATTCTACTTTCTCTATTTTTTCTTCCATTTCCTTCTCTTCATTTTGCTCCCTCTTTCTCTCACGCCGCTCGGTTTGCCGACGCATTGGGGCAGAGTGACCATTTACGCTGCGGGAGGGAGCAACGGCAGGCGCTATATGGAGGCTTGGGTGTGGAGGAACTCCACCTAGAGTGTAGAGCGAACGGATTCCTACGACAGACCTCATCGCAATGGCGAACCTTGACCTTGCTTTGGACCTTGGAGGTGGGCACCCTCTTGGAGGAGACACGTGCGATGCTGGCGGTCAAAGGAGGGCGGAGCGGGCAGCAAGGTCGGCTCACCAGATCAAGTGAAGGGCGTCGAACGCTACTAGTGGATTCAATCACCGGCACAGGGGCGGCGATCGACAGTAACGTCGAAGGTGGGCGTGAGACTGAGCTAGAGGAGAGTCATAGAAGGTAGCACTAGTGAAGTCAAGTGGGTGGGAGGGTGGAAGAAGAAAGGTAGGTGGGTGGGGTCCATGGATAGATGGCACCCTATAGATTCCAGGAATGGTGGGTGGAGGGGGGAATGAATTTGGAGTCCTCCCTGAAATTGGAACCTTTAGTAGAGGGCATGTTGGAATATGTTTTTTTAGCTTGGCCCTTTAATTTTGCGGTAGAGGGTTGTTTTCGCCAAAGTTGCTCTAATAGAATGACTTTGGATGGTTTCTATAACATTAATTAGTGTGCTATGTAAACAAAAAGATGGCATCGCAATTGAGTTAGGGTAGTCCCAAATCTTCGGGTTAGATGTTTTCTATAATAATAGCAAATTGAGTTAGGGTAGTCCCAAATCTCTAGGTTAGATGTTTTCTATAATAACAGCAAATTGAGCTAGGGTAGTCCCAAATCTCTGGGTTCGATGTTTTCTATAATAACAGCAAATTAGTGATTAGCACAAAGAGTTTATTGAGAAAGAGAGAAAAACCTTTCTCAGGTACTAAGTCGATGCTCGCACCAACGCAAAAAGGCACGTGCAAGAACACGATAGGGCGAGCCATGATCTCTTCCTCACGCGCTTTGTGGGACCCTCCATTGGGAGCCCGTGCCCAGCCTTTTGTCATCGCATCTATCGTGGGAGAAAGGCAGAAGAGAGAAGCCACCCTAGCCAACCGTGTGCCGCCTATTATGTACCGCTCGAACTCTCCACCAAGCTTGCCACGCCGCCTAGACCTCATCGGGTCGTCGGATGCAGCTCACCAAGGGCTTGTAGTTAACGCGCACTAGCTTGAAGTTGTCGTCTGCCACTTGTCCTGAGCCTAACGCCCTAACCAGATGGCTCACGTGAGGCCGTGCACCCGGGCAGGGCGCTCGACATGCCATCTTGCCACCACACGATGCTCGCCCTTGAGCTCACTGGTGTCTGTGTTGTACTCGCTTTTAGAAATATGTGCCTAAAAAACATTCCAGATTTTATTTGGAGGAAAAAACACATTGATTAAAAATGATGCAAGCAAATAAAACAAGTAAGCAGGCAACATACTGTCTAGAATAAGGTTGTGCAAGAAAATTACTCAATAATCCCGCGCAGACCGTAGTCGAACGTGTTGTAGCAAATGTTGCAGAATCACCAAGCGGTCGCGTGAAGACGCTGCCCAAAAACCTGATTGCCGTCCCATGTAGGAGTCTCGCGACAGTGATTTCGGAGATCCCGCTTTCCTTCAAGCCCGGTGCACGCCGAATTCGAAGGGTGACGAGGCGCAGCAGCAAGAGATTCAGCGCAGCGAGTGGGAAGGCGAGCGTGTAACAGCGTAACCCATCAACCAGGACGTCTCCTAGTATTATAGGCCTTCATAGTGCATCAATCCCTTTATCAAGCAGTAGAAACTGCCTATTTGAATGACAGAAACTGCTGCCATCAAATAGTAGAAACTGACACACCTTATTGCTATTAAAACGGCAGTTTCAATCACATTGAAGCGTCATTAGGCTCAGCATAAAAAAAAGACGTCCTAGTATTATAGGCCTTCATAATGCATCAATCCCCTCATCAAGCAGTAGAAACTGACGCACCTTATTGCTATTAAAACGGCAGTTTCAATCACATTGAAGCGCCATTAGGCTTAGCATAAAAAAAAGAACTACACAAACAATAGCCTGTTGTACACGTACACGTCGCGCTCGTCACAAGTCACAAGTCACGCGATTTTTCACGTAAAAATGCGCGCGATCTGCGTGTGCGTGTAGCAACAGTCTCCTTCTCTCTCATTTGCTCCTATATAGAGAGGAGACTCTCATATTTAAGCAAGGCAACATCTCCTTGAATTAGCAATATAGGACTAAAGGTTGTGCATGCTTTGGAATTTTTAGATTGGGCCACATGTGAGCCTAAATCCAACACTGGCCTAGATGGAGAATGGACAGTACGTGAATGATAGTAGGATTGAGAGAGAGGGACGAGGAGAGAGATTAAAAAAATTATTATGGGCACATGCGTAGAAATCATGTATTGGGGCTATATAGTTTTTAAAGGGAATTTTTTGTTGACATAATAGTATTATTGACATTGTCTATAGAAATTATGTGTTGGGGCTAAGGGAGACTCAAGAAGCAAGAATCAAGAAAAAAAAAGGGGGAGGAAAGGAAAGTTAACACGTGATAACAAGTGTTAATTATTCGCTCAGCTGCTTGATCGAAAAGTATATGTTTTTCCAGAGGATATGTCAGCAACAACTATTTTGGGGCTTACACAGCATAGAGACCGCATGCTTGCATTAGTAATATATATATTCTGTTGGGCCCTCAAACTTATCCGGAAACCAAACCAAGAACCTCTCTCCCTCTCCAGAAGAGAAATTGTGAACCTTTAACGTCCGACTACCAGAAAATTGAAGGCCTTAGAAATTTATTGTCCCATCGTATAAGGTTTACTTTGTGTCAGGTACAGAGTGTCCAGTCTAAGAAAACAAAACGAGTTGGGCCTGCCAAAGTTTGGAGGCGCCAAATTACTATTATAGCACTGTAGCACACTGTAGCGTTTCGTTTGTATTTGTGAATTATTGTCCAAACATTGACTAATTAGGCTTAAAAGATTCGTCTCGCAAAGTACAATAAAACTGTGCAATTAGTTTTTAATTTCATCTACATTTAGTACTCCATGCATGTACCACAAGTTTAATGTGATGGGGAATCTTTTCTTTTTCATAGTGCCAAAGTTGGAAGTTAGGGGTGAACTAAACAAGGACTTAGTTAGAAGGGATTTTGTAAGCGAGCCCATTGTCTACGAGGCGGAGGCCCTACCGCAAGCATACAGTGGCTTTTGACTCGGGAGACCGGACCTGATGAACTGTGGGATGCAGCTGGGGTTACACGGCCCGGATGTGTGACGCCCACTCTCTTTCTGCTGCAGCCTCCTTCTTAAGCGGTAGTGGTTGGTCCCCGTTGCGCATCTTTTTTATTATTTACTTGGCGTAAAGAGAGCTTCTTATTATACTACACACAGTTAAGTATAATACGTTTTCTCTTGGATATTTCGTCATCAGCAACATGGGCTCAAGCCCACAAACCAGCCCACTTGCCAACTCTTTGCCCTCCAAGAGGCTGCTGGAGTCACAGGCGTCCGCCACGACGCCCGGCGATGAAGTCCAACGGGGAGGTTCTTTGTGTTGGCCCCGACGCGGTAAAAGATAGCGGTTCGGTATTAACAGAGGATTTGTGGGCTTTATTTTCTGTTTGGTCCTATAATTAAGTTCCTCTTGCTAATTTGCAACGAGAGAGGCGCGGAGGCCCTGAAATTAAATGTGCTTTTCTCCGCCCACGCTGGATCAGACAGACCGAAGCTGTGACAGGATTTTGCGAGCCTTGGAGCCTCTCTCGTTCGAGACTTCGAGTGAGATACTGAGACCCGCGATCGACGTGACCCTGATGATCGGCTCACGTTTCTCCGCCTCGCCACGCGCGCTTGGGTTGATCGGTGGATCGCGGATCGGCCGTCGTCTTTGGGTTGATCGCTTGGGTTGTTGACGACCACTCAAGATGAAGTGCACGAGGCTGTAGTGCTCTTCTACCAACAGCCTGCACGGCTGCACCTTTCACGTAACTGGCTGAGCGAAGAACAATCTTTTTAGCACATGATCTGGTAATCGGCGGCAGCTATTTTGTTTGGGGCTTCACAATACAGAGATTGCATGCATGCTATGTCGCATTATACTCCTGGTAATGTACTACTACCCTGTGTGTTGTGGTTGAACCATGGAAAACAAGAATCTTTCTTAATTTTCTTCTTCATTGAACATGAACATACGAAACATGCATACGGGCAATCTGGTTGCGTGTCTGCGGCATGGTTAGTTGGGGAAAACTTGCATTATCCCTTTGTATATATGTGCATGCAGTATGTTTTTACAATTTCATGCCTGATCTTTGCTGGCTACCGAGCAGAGTAGGCTGGACCACAGGATGGCACGACGAAATTTGTGTAAATCCGGCATGAAGAGTGATACATGCGAGGAGTTTACAAGGGCTAGCTGTTCATCAGTTCAAGCGTTTCGTTTTCGTGCGTCTGTGTGTGCTCCTTCCTTTAATTGTTTGGCCCCAAGCCCTAACCCTAAACACGACAACACCAGCGTATGCAGAAAACTCTCCCGCTTTGTGCGAACTCGTGTCATTTTGTGAACACAAAAAAAGAAAAGAGAGTTGTAAGAGGGTTGGGGTGGGGTTCCTGTGAGCGAGCCCATGTTCCAAAGGAACCAAAGTGGCCGCGCCCGCACTGGTGTGTCCCAATTTGAGATCACCCAGGTACAAGGCGATGCCGGAACCGGCGGAACCAGGCCAGAAAGTCCAAGCGGAGGATAACTTGGAGCTTGGATGGAAGGCTTAGGGGGGGGCTTTGGCAAGAAGCACGGAGGTCCTGACCTTTTTTTTGCAAGCAAACCCGACAACTGCTCTTGACGCAGCTCGGCCCGGGTGTGGTAGCCGCCCACAACAACAACACTTTCTTCCCCACGCATCCTCCTCGTGTGTGCACCACCACACACCTAAGCAAAGAAGATAGTATTGCTGGGCAAATCTGCCCACATCCCTGAGCTCAAGCCCACGGAAACCCCCCATACCGCTTACCAACTCTTTACCCTCCGAGGCTGGAGTAACAGGCGCACGCCACGACGCCTGGCGAGTTCCTTGTCCGGGGAGGGTTCTCTTGTGCTGGCCTTGCCATGACTGAGACGGCAGTTTGGTACTAACATAAACTTATTTGCTTTCTATGTAACATGAAAGCTTATTAATTTAGCACGGGCAGAAACAATCTGTACGTGCATCTCTCGGTCTCTCTCTCGATGTTGCTTGTTCCGTGGGCTGGAAAAGCCCAAGGGGCCTGGGGGTAGCTCATCATCCTAACCGATGTTCATGATGGGCTTATTCTCGGCCCCCACGCTTACGACATAGATTAGTTTGCATACATGCTCTTGGAGTGCAAACAGTCAACGACGAACACTATACAGAGTACGACATCCAGAGTACCATGATGCGCTAGTCGATCTCATAGCTAGGAGCTGAAATCGGGGACAGATCCATGGTATGGCAGAATCGTAATAGGTCATGCAGTCCATAGCGTGCGTGGTGCCAGAACGGGACCACCACTACTACAGATCTCTTCATCACCGCCGGTCCCAAAACCATCATCACAGCTGGTTTATAGAATCGTCAGATTTTGATCGGTGGTGATAAATCAACCCATCACTGTCGGATGGAAACCGGCGGTGAAGCCTATTAAAAAATTCAAAAAAAAAACAGTTGACACGCCACTGTCAAGCCAACGCGGCCCCACCAGCGCCCGTGGAGGTCCGGCACCGCTGCGGCTGCACGAGCGCCCGTGGACCTCCGGCACCGCCGTGGCCGCCCACGCCGCATCCCGCCGTTGCCGCCCGATGTTAACGACTGTTAGCACGCTAATTTGTGAACCACAAGCGTACGGATCAGTTGTAACTCTTTCCTTAGAGTATTCCCCCCAAGGTTTATCAATCCATGGAACTTTATAGCATAAGATCTATTTCAACTATCATTGTTAGTATTAACTTAGTGTTTATGAGAGATTTAGATCAAATCTACTAAGCATTTACAGACAGATAACAGATAGAGCAGATGTAACTAATCTAAAACAATCTAGACTATGCATATGTTTTAATTCTAAGCATGGATAGCAAAACAACACATATATGGTCCTAGTAAAAAGCATCTTTAAATCTACACCTTTGGTCCGGCTCCCAAAACCTCTATCTTACACAAGAAAGATCCCGTCACGATCCCCTCTATCAGCATAGGTAGATTAAAGGCACGATCGAAAGAACATGTTATACTCATCAGTAGATCAGGCATGTAAATCCGGTCACCACGACCACCAGAATATCCTAAGCAATCTATCATCGATTCATAGATTGAAAGCAAGCAAATCCGACAAAGCATAAAACCTTCAAATGAGGTATCTAGATCGCTAAGAACATGGACACATCTATTACTTCACCATGAATGATTGTACATCACAAGATCACCATCAGGATCCTACCTTAATCTTGATGACTCCTAACTCCAGAACTCCAGCGTGATCTTCCTCGCAGGGTGATCACGCCGGCAGAGGTTCAGCTATGCTAACCCTCGACAACTGCACAGCCCTTGGCTCTCCGGAGAGGTGTCCCTCAAGCTCTTTCTGCTTCTCTGCTGCTTCACGTCAAGTACGTCATCTTGGATGATGGGGCTTAGTGGTTTTTCGGGGTATTTATAGTTCAGAGGGCACGTGGTAAAAATTGGAAGGAGAGGGGGAGCGAAGGAAACCCTAGGCCAATCGGCCTGGGTGGGTTAGGCCTGGGCCTTCTTTTTTGCCCGCTCGCATCCTGCTTCGTCCCCAAGTCTTCTTAGATGCTCTGGAGTCTTATTTTCACTTGCATGTGGGCCTGTCACGTCGGTAGCTTCGGGATGATATTGATCTTCAATAACTTTCCAATCCTTCGCTTGATCCTCTTTGATTTCTCTTTGATCCCGAAGTGTTTCTTGCCATATCTTTACAAACTTAGCCCTTAAGTCATCTTGGAAGATTGTTTGCCAAAAACGAGCTCGAGAGGGGGCCAGGGAGCCTCAGGCCGATCGGCCTGGGCCCCTATAGGCCAATCAGCTTGGGCCCTTCCTGGGCTCACTGGCCATCATCTTCGTCTGGTTCGTTGCTCGTTCAGGGCTTTATCCAAAAATATACATTTAAGTCCAATTTCCTGCAAAAACTGAATATCCTCCAAAATACAAAGCACAAGTGAAAATGACCAGTTTATTTGGTATGATCAATAGTTTAGGTGTTAAATCCATGTCATTATTGAAGATAAATAGGGGGTAAAAGTGTGTCAATAACGAGAGTCAACAATCCCCCATGCTTAAACCTTGCTCGTCCTCAAATAAGTCTTCAATAGAAATCAGTGTTGCCTTTCGGTGTTCCATCCCCCACTTGATCACACACAAGAAAATATAATGCTCTCATAGGATTTTTTTTTCAATTAATATTCAAGTTGTAACCACCCTTCTCTATATATGGAGGGTAGATATCATTTAAGCACATCCCGCAAAAATTAATTTTCTTGCTCTCAATTTTAAACAAATCTCAGAAGATTTTCAATAAAACTTTTTCAAAAAGAAACTAAACCGAGATCAACAACATAAACTCAATGCAATTGCTCATGTTCTCTCAGCTCATCAAGTCTCTCAAACATGTACTAGAACTTCTCCAACCTACCATCACTCATATAAAATGTGTGTAAGGCTTTATCTGGATCTTTGGGACGTTAGTCCTAGCAAAAATATTATAATCAGGATATTATCAAAACAAGAAAGACTTCTGATGGATCTTACTGAGACTTGTCAAAAAGATCATGAAAAATAATTATTTGTGGAGAGGGAGAGAATGAACACATACATTTAGATAGTCGACATGTGCAATGGCAACATGTGATCACGAGACACAAATGAAGTTCTCGTGATAGGATTGCACATGGTTGGAAAAATGAGTATGAAATAATTTTTAATCTTGAAAGCACTTGGGATCTTTATGAAGCTCAAAGAACTAAGAGTACTTTATTTCTCTTTTTCCTTTTCTGATTTCTTTATTTCTTTCTTTTCTTTTTCTTTCTTTCTTTCTCTCAGCAGTAGTCAGAGATAATGCGATGACTCTCCCCCATGCTTAGACGATGCTAGAAAAAATTATTTCATTCCTTTGGAGGGACTTCCAAGCCAAATTTCAGGGCAACAGAGGGGAAAACACCCCATGCCGATCAGCTTGATGGTGTCCAGGCCGATCGGTCTGGCCTCTTTTTGCCTCTGTTTCTTCCACTTTTTATTCCACGCGCTGGTGGTTGCCTCCAGGTCTTGATTTTCTTGAAAAGGCAGTGAATAATCTTCCAAATCTTCGTTGAAATATTTTCCATACTCAAATTGGGTTGTGGTCAAGGGGGTAGTCACAAAAATGATATATTTGGGTTTAGATTTTGATGCCCAGCAAGGTTTGCGAGATTTCAGTGTAGAAATCCATAATGCATGGACTGAAAGGCTAGCAATAAGGGGTTATACAAAAAAGAATGACCACCTTCTACGTCTCATACCACAGAAGTAAATCATGAATCAATTTACCCAAAAATAAATCATGGAATCTATGGTTCATCACGATATAAATATTTGGCTTTGGATGGGTAGAGCAATTGCAAGAAGTATTATTGACAAGGTCAGTGTAATGATATTCAAAAATAAAAGAGCCTTTGATCCATTTAAAAGAGAGAGAAATAAATAAATATATGGGTCCAAATTACCATAACTTCCACAAAAAGATAAGTTGGTGTTTATGACAAATTAGTTCGTGTTAGAGAGAGCATTAGTTCAATGGTGCAATAACCAAGTACAAAAATTAAACAAAGTGGCAACGATCATCATTTTTCAACATGACAAGAACTTAAACCATCACAATTAATCACATATCATTAGGTTCAGGTGATGCATTTTTATTTAAGCCTGACATGATGAAATAAACACACAAACTGAAAATAAAGAGAAAATAAAATAGAAAATACTACACACACCCAACACACATGTTGAAACAAATAAAAAAAGAAAGAAAACTCAAACTACACATGTGCGTATTTATTTGGTTCCTTCGGTCTTCAATCCAGATGATCCTGCGGCGGCTCAAAATGTGGCTCCCCTTGCTGCTACTACTTGTAGAATCCCTGCTCGTAGTGCTTCTGCGCTCTACCTTGATACTGATTCGGAGGCACAAGTCTCATCATACCGAACTGATAAGCGATGCTTAGGTTCCCATCTTCGATCCTTTCGGTGGCTTGCCTCATAGTATCTGCATCTTGTAAATTTGTTTGCACATACGCGCCTATGGTACATGTGCTTCTTTGTGGCTGTGGCAGGTGGCTGAACTGAGAAGATGTGGTGCATACGGTGGACAGCCCTGAAAAGGAGGTGGTATGTAACCATGAAAAGCATATGCCGCCGGCGGCGGTGGATACGCCGACTGCTGAAAATGTGCTGCAAATGGGCCTTGCACCCATGCTTCTACTGGCACCTCCTGCCATTGCTCCTGCTGCCATCCTTCAGGAACTCCCTCGTAACCTAGTGCATTTTGGAACTCAGTTTGCTAGAAGCTTGAGCTGGGTGGTGGTAATGATACTTCTGGAGCTGCTTGTAAGGATGAGCCTTCTTCAATTCTTTGCCCTGTTTTGTCTTTCTTTAATGGGAATATTACTTCCTCTTCTAGCCAGTTGGTTTTGCCCACATGATAAATTCCAAGTCTTCTATCAGACAGTTTAAAATTGGTCACCCCAACTATATAGCCATTTTCTTCATTGCCGCCGATCAAATGTGCATTCTTCATAGTCTTGGCATCAATGCTTCCATCTTTTATAAACAAACCTGGGAGCCTTTCAATATCTGGCTTTAAGCATGTTGCTATCATAGTGAGATAGCAGCCCGATCCAACAACTCTAGTTCCAGATTTAGCTTCAGCGAGCCATCTTTCGATCATCATATAGGAGGGGTCAATGACTTGCTTCTTCAAAACTGCACAATAAAGCCAGTTCATTTCTGAATCAGTAATCTTGGTCTCCTTCAGTGTAATACCCCACCCTCCAAAGCCGCACCGCCCAGCCCTTCCGAGGGACGGGCACGAATACATATAGCATCGTACTTACACTTTCGTTCTCGCTTTGTGTAACAGGGTTAACCCAAACGTGCTATGGCTATAAGACAGAGCCTTATAAGTTGGCTTCACCCTTACTCAACTAGCAATGTGGTACTAAACATGCACACCTGCACTCATGGGTCACTACTGAGCCAACCAAATTGGGTCGGGTGTCACACACACCCCCCTCAAAGAACCCAACATCCTCGTCGGTCCAACTCACCCACACTTGGGCAAATGTCCAGAAACGTTCCCTCTTAGCGCATGACCGTACGTCTAGTGTCGGCGCCATATGCCATGCCGTGTGTCCCATCCAAAACCCACATGTGCCATGCGCCATATGCCCGCACAATGACCCGTACGCGCAACCGCGAGGGTCGGCTCTGATACCACTTGTAACACCCCACCCTCCAAAGCCGCACTACCTAGCCCTTCCAAGAGGCGAGCATGCAAACACATAGCACCCTGCTTACACATTCATCCTCGCTTCATGTAAAAGGGTTAACCCGAAGATACTATGGCTGTAAGACAAAGGCTTATAAGTTAGCTTCACCCTTACTCAACTAGCAATGTGGTACTAAACATGCATACCTGCGCTCATGGGCTACTACTAGGCCAACCAAACTGGATCGGGTGTCACATTCATCCACAGTTTGGAAGCTACTTCATTGACCACCTTCTCCGCCAAACTGTCAAAGAGCTCAAATACCCATATTCAGGTCGCTAAGGAAGTGATCTTCAGATTGGAAGCTGCACAAGACTCGAGGTCGCTATCCCCGGTAGAACATCCCTTCGGCGTTTTCTAAAAATCAGATTCCTCGGCCTTACTTCTCTCGAGCATACTATTGCTCGCCAAAAGTTAAGCATGAGATGGTTGCATGAGGGTGATGCTAACACTAAGTTCTTCCACCTCCATGAGAATCACCGAAGGTGCAAGAACCACATCACATCGTTAGAGGTCGAGGGGGCTATTCTGACTTATGAGGAGGACAAGGTTGCAGCAGCTTTCGACTACTTCGACACAATCCTAGGGATAAGACATTGTCGTTCTTGTGCCCTAGACTTCCAGGCTTTGGGCCTCCCGCAGTTGGACCTCTTGGACCTTTGTCGCCCCTTCATGGAGGCAGAAATCTGGGAGGTCATTAGAGACCTCCCACTGGATAAAGCACCCAGCCCTGATGGGTTCACGAGCCGTTTCTACAGGTCGTCTTGGTTGATCATAAAGAGCGATATCATCAGGGACTTCGATGCTCTATCCTCGATGGACTACTAGAACTTCCATCATCAGAATGATGCGTTACTAATTTTGATCCCTAAGAAGACGGACCCAACCTCCTTGGGGGATTACCGACCCATCAGCCTAATCCATAGTTTTCGGGAAATTTTCTCTGAAGCCCTTGCTAACCGCTTCGCTCCCCACCTTCATGAGCTCATCTCACCTAACCAGAGCGCTTTCATCAAAGGTCGCCTAATACATGATAACTTCATATTTGTGCTAGGGACTGCTAAAGCGCTAGCCATGGAAAACTTCCAAGAATAATGTTTAAGATTGACCTGGCTAAGGCCTTCGACTCCGTTAACTAGATATTCCTTCTAGAGCTCTTATCTCCGATCGGGTGCCCACGTACGTGGACCAACTAGATCTCGACTATCCTTGCCACAGCAAGCACCAAAATCCTCCTCAACGGCATCCTGGGGAGGAGGATTTGTCATGGTCGCGGCCCGCGACAAGGGGACCCCCTTTCACCGATGCTCTTCGTCCTGGTCATGGAATGCTTTCACGCTTTGATCAAAGCAGCTGACGATAGAGAGCTATTTCAGCCTCTTGGTCGAGACATGATAAGATTTCGTGCTTCTTTGTACGCTGATGATTTGGTCGCTTTCTTCTCCCCGGTTGCTCAAGATCTTATCATCATCCGAGAGATCCTCTCCCTCTTTGAGAAAGCAACATGTATAGCCACTAACTATACTAAGAGTTAGGTTTTCCCCATTTATTGCTCTGAGGACCACATTGCTTTGATTAGGGACACCCTAGGCTGCCAGATCGCCAATTTCCCCTGCGCATACTTAGGTGTATCGCTTTCAATCTATAAGCTCCCTAAAGCGGCGATGCAACCCTTGGTTGACAAGGTCGCTAGGCGCCTCCTACCTTGGAAGGGGAGATTACTGAACAGGAGTGGCCGCCTAATTCTTGCAAAGTCCACCTTAGTTGCCATCTCTGTCCATATCTCCATAGCAATCTTGGTCACACCCTGGGCCACTAGAGCCATTGAAACTTTGATCCGAGGACTCTTATGGTGTGGTACAGAGGTCGCTTCTTGTGGCAAATGTGCGATCGCATGGGTAAATGTTTCTTGCCCCATTGACTTTGGAGGGCTGGGCATCCCAAGTCTTCAAATCATGGGAACGACGCTGAGGTTAAGATGGTTGTGGGTTGCTCACACTATCATGTCAAAGACTTGGTCGGGCCTCAAATTATCGCATGCAGCATTTTCCAAAGCTTTCTTTGATGCTTCTATCTCGGTGGAGGTGGGCAACGGAGAACGCACCCTCTTTTGGATGGACAACTAGATTGTGCTCCATAAGGACAATTGCGCCTAACCTTTGGGAGGCTATGTCGGCGCGCACAAGGAACTCCAGGATAGTGCGCGATGGTCTCCTAGGCAGACGTTCGGTACGGGACATCACTCATACCTGTACGGTTTAGGTCATAGTACAGTTCCTTCGGATTTGAGATCTGCTACGTGGATGGTCAATCAACCAAGAACAAGACATATTTATTTGGAAATGGGCGAGTACGGGCGAGTACTCCTCTGCATCCGCCTACCGTGCTCTCTTCCTGGGCCGCACGTTGATGTTAGGAGCCCGACAATCATGGAAAGTGTAAGTCCCAGGGAAATGTAGATTTTTTGGGTGGCTGATACTTCATGGTAGATGATGGACCTCCAACCGATTACGCCGCCATGGCCTACATGACAGAGATGATTGCGCGCTATGTGCTCCATTGTTTGGTTGGTCGCTTGGTCCATTTGGCACGAAAGGATTAGAAGAGTCCACGAGCGTTCTGCCCCAGTAGCTCTGGCGCCGGTGATCATGGAAGAAGCAAGATTGTGGGCGCATGCTGGATACGTGGTTTAGCTTCTCCGTTAGGGATCAGATTGTTTTAGGAGCTGCTCCTGCTTTTGTTCTTTTAGCTTCGCCCTGTTTCGTACAACCCCGTGGAGCCCGAACAAGTTTATACGGCTTCAAGCTAGGGCGTGTGACCCAATCTTTGCAGACCCTGTCTGTTGCTGATTAACTCAACCGCAGGCCCATATATGCCCCGGGTGCTAGTAAACTCAGCAATCATCCCGCCTGCCTGCTAGCAGGCGTAAGGAAAATGGGCTCCAAGCACATCATGGGACACAAGGCAAACCCCTCACTTGCCAACTCTTTACCCTTCCAGAGCTGGAGTCACAGGCGCACGCCACCACGACCGGCGTGTTGGTCGGACAGGGAGTTTATCTGTGCCGGCCTTCAAACAGTGTAGTTGACGATTTGGTAGTACTCCAATAGAAGGAGGTTTGAAACCTCGGACGGCAGTTACTACCTTGGATTTCTGTCCTTAATTCCAATTAATAATATTTTTTTTATTTTTTGAGGAGCAATTCCAATTAATAATCATGTTTTCCAGTTGCCACGAGGCCTTCGAAACCCAAAAAAGGGGTCACGGGATGAGATGGGCTCCCATCAGGCCTGCATGGCCCTTTCTAGCCCGCGCCTTGTTTCTGTACGTGGTCATGCACATGTACTTCCTTGTTTCTGTACGGAGCCACATTCAACACCGGTGATAATTAAGAAACTGAGAAGAAATCAAGAAACGCACAAGGTAGTGGCATGCTATTTTTACGCCACTTTGATTAAATATTACTGCTCCAGTTCATCATTAGCATAACACGCTTAAGAAATAGATCTTGTGTCCGTAGCTAGCTAGCTGATCTAGTCTCGATCGACCAGCTAGATCGATTGCTGTGCTCTCCTACTTGTTTTTCTTTCCTAATAGCCTCACGGCTCTACTGCATGCATGTACGCATCCCTGAGACATGCACAATTGAAGAGGATAGGATCAGTTGATCAGTCACAATTCACAATACCACAGAGCAGTTCGTAAACGCCAACTGATACGAATCATACAATGGGGTTGGGGTCTGAACAGAGGTAGAGCATCTTCAATAGTGCCCAAAATAAAGTCCTAAAATCTAATTTTGGGAGAGATTGAGAAAAAAAAATAGCTCCAATAGGCACGTACAACGGCCGTTTGCGAGCCGGTGCTTTTGCAAAAACCACCTCCTCTCAGCGAGGCGACACCTCGCGAGACGACGGCGACGTCCCGTGCTCCGAGGCGGCAATAGACACTGCAGCACCGTGGTACAGCCTCGTCTCCGTCGACCGCACGCTCGGATCCCGCACGGACAGCAGCTGATTTGGGCGCGCGCGGGAGGCTGCTCTCCTGCGTTGAGCAAGCTGCTTGCGTGCTCACACGGACCGCCAGGAGGAGCTCCACCGCCGCTGATTCAACCTCCGCAGGCGCTGAATCGAGCTTCGTAGCCGCCGAATCGACCTCCGCCGTTGTCGAGTCGAGCTCCGCAGGCGTTGAATTGACCTTCGCGGGTGCCGAATCGAGCTCCGACTCCGACGCAGTGTGGGCCTGCTTCCTGCCGGGCAACCTCCCGCCGCTCGCCGACAGGGAGCTCTCTCCCGCGCCGCCATCCAAGAAGGAGCTCTTCATGCACCTCTCTGACAGTGACAGCGCCGTCCTCCTCGCCGACCGCCTCACGGTACGGGAATCCGCTTATGAAGTGTTCCTCGAATCCTCAGCTTATTTTTTGTTACAAAGTAAAATAACTCAGTCTTATTTGGTTACTTTCAACTGGACCATGCAGATTATGACTCCAAAGGCCCGTTCAGATGTTCATGTGAACCTTCCTGCTCTTCAGAAGCTTGATGCGATGCTCATTGTACGTTGTCATTGTCTGTGTTACTACATTCATAGTTCTAATTGACAGTTTTCATTTCTGCTTGGTGGCATAGTTTCTCTTCATTCTTACTAGTACATTTTTGTATTTAGTAACGGTGTATGCAACAAAATATGCAGGAAGTGATGGACTCAATGATAGATACAGAGTTCTTGTAGTTTCCCTATATCAATTTCAACGAAAAAGGCTTGTTTTTCAGGCTAAGCTTGTTCATCAGATCCTCAAAGCTGCAAAATCGATCGATGAACATGTCCTATTCCATATGCCTATTCCTGCAGCTGTTATGGATGCCCTCCCAAAACTTCATTCAGAGCCTGTTAGTCTGATGCTGGTGGATGGTAGCCTGATAATCTGAGTCTGAGCCAGGATGCATGTACTATATGCTAGTATTCAGAAAAGCACAAGTAGACTAACTGGTGGATGGTAGAGTAATTCCTAGTAGTGTTAGACTTCGGGTGAGTTGCTGTGTCGGTATGTTGAGCATTGTCAAAGGGTGTATGCTGGGTTGAATTGAGTTATATGATCTGTAAGGGGGCAGGTGTTGGTGAGATGTTGCAGGTTATTAGAGGAGATTGTGCAAGGCATATCTTGTCTTGTGTAGTAAAGCAGCAGCAAGGCTCCATTGCAACAGAAATCTTCAGTCGGCTGTGCATTGAAATCTAGTAGATAGATAGGAAGATTGTGTAAGGCTTCATTGCTTGGGTACCGTAGGAGTTCAGTAGATGTAACATGATTTTGAATTCCCTATCGTGTTTTCCAATTACATGCGTGAAGTAAAAATGTGTATGTTATGCCTACTGGAAGCTTTGTTTCTCTGTGAAACTAGCATTGCCCTCTACTTACTGTGATAAGAAATTTCAGAACTTGGGACTCAATTCTTCTACTAATTGTGATCCATTTGCAGGTGCTAGGATCATGCCATATCAGGAGTACCTAATGAAGAATAGAATTTTCCATGCCATACCAGCCCTGCTGGAAGCAAATCATCTCAAGTTGGGAATAGAAGAAGTGATGGAGTTCGTATGGATGAAGAGTTGACAGCATAGAAAGAAATGTGTTTGCGTTATTCTTGGATCCATCATTTTAATGCTTGTGTTGCTGTGCAATATTTTGGTCACAACTTGATTGGTTCATGACTCGCACTGCTCTTATTCTAGAGCAAAATCTGTTCTGGTTCAATATTGCAGTATTTCTAATATCTGTGACATGCACATTTGAATCAGTTGCTCTTATTCAAATCCACCATGCATTCTCTTATACAAGCAACAAAATGGCTACACACATCAATTTTATACTTAATCACCATGATTTATGGCTACACACATCAATTTTATACTTGATCACCATGATTTATGTGCCTATGAATGGATTAAATACTTCGCAAACAACCTAATAGATAAATCTCTATACAAGTTGTCTCCTTCACTGTCTATATATGACAAAAAAACAGCAACTGTCTAAACTGTTGAATTTATTGGCCAGCCCAATCTATACTAAGGGGGTGTTTGGGAGAGGGGTGCTAAAGTTTAGCACCCCCCTTTAGTCCATTTTAGCCCCCAAGCTTCCCAAACACCCCAGCTAAATCTTGTGGGATAAACTTTAGCCCCCCTCTAATCATTTAGTCACTTGGGGGTAGCTAAAATGGACTAAATGGACTAAAAAGTGGTCCCCCCGAACCACTTTCCCCCCTGCCCCCCTCCCCTCTCTCTCCTCCCCTCAGTCTCTCTCTCTCCCCGCTCCTTCGCCCGAACGCCACCGCCGCCGCCGGCCCCGCCCGCCCCCGCGACCTCCGCTCGCCCGCCGCCCCCGCCTCCTCCGGCCGGATCCGGAACGGCCGCGGTGCGCATGCGCCGGCGGCGGAGGCTCCAGGGCCAGGGGCGGCGGATGCGCCCGGGGGAGTCGGCGGCGGGAGGGCCCGGGGGAGTCGGCGGCGGGAGGGCAAGCCGGAAGCGGGCGATGGTGGATCCCGCCGACCGCGCGGTGACCGAGTCCGCGGCGAGGTCCAGGGACAGGAAACAAGTAACAGTGCAAGCTATGCAGGGGTAAAAGGGTCATTTGGCATAGCAGGTGCTAAACTTTAGCACCCCTCCCAAACACCCCCAAAGGCTAAAGTTTAGCACTCTTTTTGAGAGGGCTAAAATTTAGGGGGTGTTTGGATACGAGGTGTTAAACTTTAACGGTGTCACATCGGATATTCGGATGCTAATTAGGAAACTAAACATGAGCTAATTATAAAACTAATTGCAGAATCCTGTGCTAATTCGCGAGACGAATCTATTAAGCCTAATTAATCCATCATTAGCAATTGGTTACTGTAGCACCACATTATCAAATCATGAACTAATTAGGCTTAATAGATTCGTCTCGTGAATTACACTTCATCTGTGCAATTAGTTTTGTAATTAGCCTATGTTTAATACTCCTAATTAGTATCAAACATCTAATGTGACAGGTGTTAAACTTTAACACCTGGTTGCCAAACAGGCCCTTAGTTCAGTACTAAATTTTAGCACACTCCTCCCAAACAGGACCTAATCCATGTCGTTGAGCTGATGTCCTTTTTTTATGGAGCACAGCACGTGGTCAAGCCATCCGTTTCCTATTTTCTTCACGGAAATCTCGTCAATCAAGACCTCCGTTCCGTATTCTCGCACAGAAAAATATGGGCCTGGGCCCACGAATGATGACATGGCAGCTAACTAAATTTGTTTTGGAGAAGAGTCTTTTTTTTCTCCTCCCAATAGTTTTTAGCAGGGTCTAAAAATTAATTTATTGGACTCTATTTTTTAGCACTCTTGGAGAGGTGCTCTAGCTAGTGTAGCCGCTTCTGCCTGTAGAGCCTCGGATTCAGTGGTGTTGGGCTTCGGATGGGTGCAACCCCAAACCTGTGCGCAAATCCGGGTTGCGCTTGCGCAGGAGGGAGAGCATAATACACAGTTTCTATTTGACTTCCGGAATTTTATTTGTTACATAGCTTTAATTATTGGAGATCCGTGCGACACCTGAGATTGCAAGTTTGCTTGGGCGTGAATCGGGTTCACGGGTGCGAGTGCAAACCCGACGGACAGGTGTCAACAGCCGAGTGGAAGAGGCGTATTTTGAGTTTCAAACTTAAAATGCAATTTTCTCTTAGACCGTTAATCCGTTTGAATCACCATATTATTTAGAATTAATACACAAAATAATGAATATTTTTTAATATATTTTTTAAAATAAACATTCTTGATGGTACTATTTGAACATTCTGAACAACTACTTCAACATTTTGAACATGTTGCTTTAACATTTTCATACAAAATGTTGATATAATTTATCCAAATTGTTGAACTAAGTTTAAGAAAATGTTAAACCTAGTACTTTAAAATGTTGACTCTATTAGTTCAATAGTTTAAACGTGTTAGTTTAATTTTATGTGAAAAATGCTAAAAGGGTATAATCAGAATGTTGAATGGTTTTCTTCAATCCGGAATGTTGACTAAACTCTTCATGTTGAAGTTTACATCGGCATACACAGTACGTAATTAGCTAATAGCTAGCATAATTAGAATAATGAAGAAAGGAAAAATAAATAAAAGCCTACCTGCTGTGATGACTCACCACCACATGTGCCAGGAACGAGATTGGTGGCAGCTATTAGCGCGCCAGTTTAAACCGTAAGCGTACGGATCAGATCTAGCTCTTCACTTAGAGTATTCCCTCAAGATTTATCAAGCCGTGGAACTCATAAATAAGATCTATTTCAACTAAACACCGAGTAACTTGATTCAGGTTCAGGAGATTTGAATCTAATCTAATTAAGCATGAGCATGGATACAAATAAATAACATATAAGATAAATAATATATATGAGCAAGAGATAATCAATCTAGAGCAACATAAACTATGCATGAGTTGTAATTCTGAGCAAGATAGCAAAGCACGACAGTTCTCAATCAGAGCTTAAAGGGTGTTGGGAATTTGAACCAAGGGACCCGCACGTGCAATGTAACTGTGTAAGCTGTTAACAATGCACATTTGCCAATATATACTCACTTAAATTTAAATCGAGGTTGGTTTTAATTGTATTTGCAAGGCATCAGTGAAAAGTATCGTTTTCGAACTTAAAACTTAATGTTTACATAGCAGAGCAATATTATTTCGTATTACATGATCCGCTCATCCTTTTCCGTACCACAATATAATCGATGGAAATACCATAATTTCCCGTTGCAACGCTCTGAAAAAGAGAAAAAAAAAGAGTTGGTGGTAAGGGGGGTTTGCAAAGGGCCCATGATCCACGGAGCTGGGGCACAAAAGCCCATCAACCCCGTGAAGCCCGGACAAGTTTATAGGGCTTCGGCTAGGGGGCCCTAGGGCCGCCCCAATCTTTGCATATACCCCTGTCTGTTGCTGATAAACTCACAACCCAGACTCATGCCCGGGGTGCTGGATCCATCCCACCCTCTCTTCCCCTCCTCCTGCCGCTCGACGGGACGCACACTGGTTAGTCAGCAATCATCCCGCTTGCTTGCTAGCAAGGGGAGATTTGGCTCTCGTCGCAACATGGGCCCACAAGGCAAACCCCTCAGGCCCTCACTTGCCAAACTCTATACCCTCCCGAGCTGGAGTCACAGACACGCACCACCACGCCCGTCGAGTTGGCTGGACAGGGAGCGTTATTTGTGCCGGCCTTCAAACGGTTTGGTTGACGATTTGGCACTAAATAAGGTTTGAAATTAACATCGGACAAATATGTCTTGCCAGTTGCCACGAGGCCTTCAAAACCCAAAAGGGGGTCACGGGATGCGATGGGCTCCCATCAGGCCTATGTGCCCCTTTCTGGCCCACGCCTCGGACCGTCGTCGATCAGTCATAGCTTTGCCATCGCCACCGATCTGCGACGCCGAGCGCGTCGACATGTCCTCGATCGACCAGCCGGCTTGCCTTATCGATCCATTCCATCGTCACCCGGTCGGCACTTCCTTGTTTCTGTACGTGGCCATGCATGCACGCTCACCGGCGCACGCCATTGTAGGAAGCTGTTCAGAGACACATTCAACGACGGTGAGAAGCTAAGATAACCGAGAAGAAATCAGGAAGGCAGTGGCACGTTATTTTAATTTTACGTGCCTTTGACACACTTAAGAAATGACAAAAAAAAAAAGAGTTAGCAAGAGGGGTTCCACAGGCCCATGGCTCCTCCGCCGGGTGGCTGTGCAGCAACAGCGATGCCCGCGGAGCCCCGGATATGGTCGCCTTGCGCTTCGGATGGGTGTGACCCCAAACCTGTGCGCAAATCCGGGTTGCACAGGAGGGGGGAGCCGCATGGTCTCGTACGCTTTCGCAAGAGAGAGGCGAGAAAGTTCCCCCACCAAGCAGACCGCACCCTGCTTAGCTAACTCTTTGCCCTCCGGAGCTGGAGTCACGGGCGCGCACCACCACCGCCTGGCGAGTTCCGCAGGCACGGAGCGTCTTTTGTGCGGCCCGACACGCAGTTTAGATGGCGGTTTGGTACTAACAGAGAGGCTGCTAAATCATCCATTTCAAAAAAAAAAAACAGGACAGTTCCTGAACGGACATGAACGATCCATAGATCGATGGGGTTCCGAAACGATGTAGACGACAGATCTACTGCAGAATCCGCCGAGCCCACGTTGCTGCGCTGCCGGCGCCGCGACGCAACGCAACACAGGCGCCAGCAGCGCGGGCTGGCCACGACGATCTGCTGCAATCCGGGCATGGATAGCCGTCGCCCTCGGCGGCTACTTGACGAACGAAGCTGCGGAACACGGGGACATGGCGCGCATGTGGTGTGATCCTGGCCTGCTCCGTTGTATGATTGTCGTACGTACGTCCAGCGTACTCCACGCCTTTCGTCCACGCTCTGCGGCGCGCCATGATTATTGGGAGCTAGCTCCTGTTCCACCAGACCCTACGCCCCTTTGGTCTCTCTCGGCACACCGCTTGGCCGGCCGGCGTCCGCGGCGAGCTTTAAGGGCGAGTTGTTCTCCATCTTTTTCATGAGTTTTCGTGGCTGTGGCTGGGCAGGAGGCCAGAGTGCCCATTAGGTGTGTGGGGACTCTGGAGGGGTCTGACGACGACATCCGAGTTTTGGGGAGCCACGATTTTGTCCGTCGCATGCCTCATCTGTCTCTCGTAGGAGACAGCCATGGACGACGCCTTCATAAACCGGCCGATCACACGCGCGCGTCCTGAAAGCGAGGCTCAACGGCTACCCACAGGAAACCCCGCCGGGCGCCGGGCGCCGGCCGTCGGCCCACCCCGTCTGCCAGGCACAGGCAGAGCTACACTACACGTCTCTGGACGTTCAGGCCAGGCAGCTTCCATACCATACCATACACCAGTACACCACTGCCGCGCGGTGCCGTTGCCGCCGACGTGCGTCGCTGTCTGCCGGCTGGCTTCTGCAGCTCTGCCCGGGCCCGGACATCTACCCGGGTGTCCTGCTGGTCGGTCTTCCAGCGTCTGCTTCCCCTGCTCTGTGCCCCTGTGGTAGTAACTTCCTCGTCAGGCACGTACGGCGAGATCCGCCTGCAGGATCCGCTGGCATAGCATCGGCAACATCCTATTATATTCGTGGCGCGTGCTGGCGTCTGGCGGTACACTGTGACACTCGGGGCGCCGCGCGACCGCGACTGCTCAGGGGCACGGAGAGATGGCCGCGACCCCCCGGACAGCCTCGCTCCGCTGCGCCCTGCCGCATGCAAGCTCGCTTGAACTGTTGCACACGGTGCCCTGCGACGCCTCGTCCATGCAATGGATGCCCGCGCCCGGAACTGCTCACATGCATGCACGACCCTGCAAGGCGCTGTGTGTGTCGGGGATGATGATTGGGGAGCTCCTGTTCGGCGGGCACCACTCCCTGCTGCTCTTATCGGGCCAACCGGCAGCCTCGCGAACTCTTCCTCTGGATACGATGGATGTTGCTGCCAAAATTAAACGAGGAGGTGCCGTACTCACTGACTGAATTGAATCGACGGCTGCGGCCGGGGTGACACGACTGTTCGGCCCGGCCATGCCCTGCCGGCTGCCGCGCCCTGCTGCGCGCGCTCTCCGCTCTCGCGGGGCCGGACGACATGGGACAGCCGCGGACGAAGACATCTAACGGACCCGATCGCGCACGCTTCCGTGCGGAGGCTGCCGCGATGCCGGCCGACGTGCGTCGCTGGCCGCCCGGGCGGGTCCGTCCGCCGGGCGACCAGCCTGGCTCCGTGCGTCCGTAGCAGCTAGCACTGGCGCCTGAAAGTACTGGACACTGGCAGTCACCTGTTCATGGCGGCATGTAGATGCATGCACGGTCGTGCAGAGGCGCTCGGCGTCTGGCTGGCGAGCGGGGACAGTGACGATGACAGCGTGCAGCTGTAGCCTGTAGCCTGGCAAGCGATGAGTCAAGAGCCGTGCGCGTGCTTTTCATACCCCGATCGATGGCCGGCGACGCTCGGCGGTCGGGCGGTGCCGCCGTGACGGCGATGCACGCAGCACGCAAGCAGCGACAAAAGCATAACGTCAAACACGCTGCATGCGCTGCGGCTGCCGGCTGCGAGACCTGCCACAGTTTGACTTCTTTTGCGGTGATCGGTATGGCCGTATGGGCATTTTTGGTAGGCCTGGTCAGGGTCCAAAGTCAGAAAAATCCACGGCCCAGTGGGCCAAGTTTTGTAGACCTCTCCTTTTCGTTGTGTTGTGAGCAGACTTCTTAGACTTGAGGGAAGAAACACAGCAGAGGGTTCTCAATTAATTTTCGTATTTCTTGAAAAATAATATCCTTTAGAAATATATTTTCATGTGTCCCCGAAAAAATATCTCCTCGAGAAATGAAAAAAAAAGATTTTCGCCTATGCCAGAGTGGATAGGCATTGTATATGCGATTTGGACCACTTGTGATTGGGAACCCCTGTAGCGATATTCCACGGAGTGAAATGGCACCATCAGCTTGATGTTTTTGCCCCCTATGATTTAGACATATATTGAGCAATCATAGATGCCGTGTCGGAAATGAAGTGTATGCTCAAATGTCAAGTTACCAGAAAATGAAGTTCATACGGATCTCGATCGATACCGTAATGAAGTTCATACTATAGTAAAGGCCTTTGAAGCCAAGGTTAGAAGGAAAAAAATAGTTCTAAGTGCCGGTTCTGAAGCTCCAAAGTACAATTTTAGCAGTACCATGGTTTTTAAAACTACCAAATTTGTTACATCCAAGCAACTTGTAGGTGGTACCTTTCGAGAACCAAAACTATTTTATAAAAAAAAACTGGCATTTTATTGAAGACCTCAACCCAATTCAATCTCCCCTTGACGGTCTTCATAACGCTGCTAATAAGACCCCCTTTGACTATACCATGGTACTAGTTGGCCTTTTCAAATGGCACCGCCCTCAACTTATCCTTGGCCAATAATGTTGAGCACATCACCAACATTGCTCATTTCTTCTATTTAATAGTAGGGACTATCAACTTCAAGTAAGCTAGGTTCATCAATTATATTTGTCATGGAATGAACAAAGATTAAATAACAACACAACATTTGGTAGAGTTCTGTCCTTTGGTGGAAACAACATGTGCAAGGCCCCGCCCGCGGCCCTTCTCCCAAACAACATAATGGAGGCGTTGCCCTCACAAACAAAACAACGAGGAGGTTGGGAAATGCATGCTTCGACGTGGCAACTTGGAGAGATCCCCAACTCCTGCGAGATCCGGAATCTATCCAACCCAGGATGCCCCAACAATAAACAACCACGAACAAATCCAAACGAGCTAGCCCTGCCTCGGTTTTGGAGGGAAAATCCTGCAAGTTGTTGCTGGAGACTACCGGCTCTGATCTCCAGGGACAATCAAAAGGACCGGACGATCTGCATGCCTGCATTCTCAAATGATTCTGACACTAAAAAACACGGAGAAGGTATATATCAGAGGATCCATCGGCATGCAAAGTTTGTCAACATTACACAAGCAAAGCACTGTCATGTCCTCGACCGCTTTAATAATTCGCGGCTCTGCCCAGGCTTTCCTGGGCAGGGAGATCGCTGCGGCAGTTTTGTGACGCATAAACAATGCGATTATGTGCGGTGTGTGCTCGCCAAAGCTGATACGGGTGCAGTGCAGGCTAGAATACTCTGATGAGGCGTGCTAATCTGGCAAGAAAGTGAGCTGTTTAATGGAGTTACTTTTGATCCATCTAACCTAGGGTGACCACAGACATGGAAAAGGAATCTTCTAATCACTAGGCTAATCGTTGCTTGATGATGGTGCTATCGTCAGTAAAACTAGTGCCCAGAGCATCAGAGACCGATCGAGGCTGGGGACTTTCTTCTGCTGAACATGTTCCATTGGATCTCCCACATAGACCACGAGCACCTCTGCATTAGAATCCAGTGCCGTATATTACATGGCGCGAGTGGCGCGACTGTACAGGCCTCCAATTTTGAGGGGCCACTCAAAGCAGCAATGAACTTATTAAGTACGTTACAATCCAGTCTTTTTCATGTCAAACTCAGTAGCTCACAGTGCATGCTTAACCAGCTTCAGTTCTATTATCCCTGCGATCGTGGCAGCATCAATGTTTATAGTTATTACATTATGGGGTATAAATACATTTTTGTTGTTCGCATTTTGAAAATATGGGTTCACTATTCTGTTTCGCACTAGAACCTCGTAAACTTAGGTACAGGCATTTCGACCATGGCGATGACATGGCTCCAATTGCTTGTCCGGTGCATCTCCAAGTGGCGGGCTAAGTCCAGGGACCATGAGCACTTGCACACACGCGCACACGTCATGTTAGGCAAGAGCGTTCATGTGAGGCGTAGTACTAGAAAACAAGCTGGCGAGCCAGGCAGCGACTATTTTTCGGCCATCCGACGTGAAGCAAAAGGTATGTTCCCACCGAGAGACTAGTCGCTTGGGCGTAGCTGTCGATGCCGCCCACGGGGGAGGCCACCCGGCAGGGGCGCTGGCCCACCCGTCCAAGTGGCTGCCATTGCTGTCCTAATCCTTTGCCCAATTGCAGTACTAAATACCGTCTCGCCTTCGTGAGGATCGGATCAGCCATGGGTTGCAGGCAGGCACATTGTAGGATGGCACGATAGGATCAACAACAAGTCAAGAACACTGTGCTTGGACTTTGAGAGCGTATGATTGGGAGGTATGATGCTACGGTAGGTATGATGTTACGGTGTTGATACCAGTTTTTAACCAGAGTCAATCACTGTGGATAAGATTTTAATAGCCGATGAAGGAGAGAGAACAGAAGGAGAGCGAACAGGGTCTATTGATGATGCCGCGTTGATCAAGACTGACCGCTGTTGACCAGGGTTTTAGAAGCCGATGGAAGACCAGGCGGACCCAATCTGAAGCGAAATCGACTCCGCCAAATAAGGGAAAGCGTGGATATTTATCTTTAGTAGTTTTTAGAAAGAGCTGTAATAATTTATGTCGTATCTGACTGGGATTTTAGCTTGCTCTAGGGTATAAATATAAACCCATGAGCCTTGTAATAGACAATCAATCAATCAATACAAGCTTTCGGCGTCACACTGCCAAAACCCTAGGAGTAGGAGTAGAGTAGATTCGACGAGTTCCTTCTAACGCACAAGGCTGCATCGGCTTCGATATCGGGCGAGCTTGTAAGTACTGTCACCTGATCATTACGATCTCTATCAGAACTTTCTAAGTTAAGTCTTATATTCTGATATTGTTGTGTGGCTAGTTATCGAGTTATCTTAGAGAGCAAGTAGAACTTTCTAGGCTTTGTCCAATATTCTACTTGTTTTTGATGTTGCTCAAGTTATCGAACGGCTTAGATCTGGTTAGGTTGTCTTCATTGGCTCCCTTACCTTGTTTAAATGTTCACAGTTATCAGATCGTATCGGCTGGTAGACTCTGCATGCTTTTTACTGCTTTATATATTCTAGATCCGATAGATCTTTACTTCTGTCCCTCATATTACTAACCGTCAGGCCTCTGACATCAGCGTGCTACCGTTGAGAGCTGATGTTTCGGTCGGGTTTTATCCTATCTCATGGAAGTATGTTGACGTCATTGAGCCGATAGGGGCGCATGCGAGGCCTTGCTGCTGTGAACCTGTCTGTTAAGACTAACGGGTTGAAGTTAATACACTCTCACCGTGTTACATTGTCTAAGTTTAATTACTCAGTCATAACATTGAGTGGACTTTGTTACCTTAATTGACTTGCAAGCGGTAGGCAAAAGGTCTTTGGTGATTGTGCTCTAGTCTTTTATATTGTCAGATCGAGATTAATGCCCTCTCATTCGTGTTGCCTTATCTAAATTCAATACATTTATCAAGACATTAATTAAAATCTGTTAATACATCTGGCTTGTGTACGGTCAGCATCGGCTGGTCCTTGTTGCTATGTTCTAATCTTTTAAGTTGGTAGATTGATGCCAATGTCCTCTCATTCGTGTTACCTTATCTGAGTTCAATACACTTATCAAGACATTGGCTAGATCTGTTAGCTTATCCAATAAGCGCGTAGTTAATGAGGGCTCCCTTTTATGGTTGTTGTGTTATAATGCTTTATTTTACCCCGTCGGCTGACATAGTCGATGGCACATGCCATTAATATTTATTTATTTACATCACATGCTTACATTAATATCTATCTATTGTGTTTATTCAAGAACGTCTACCCATGAGTTCGAGAGGCTTTGCCACCGATCGGTTCAGGAATTTAATGTTTACCTTGTCAATTTTCATGTCAAATTGCCGGCACACCTTGCACCACTCTCGAGCCGATTTGGAGTCTGCATGGAGCTAATCAGATCTCACAGATCCTCCATATTATTCAACACAGAAGTCTGAGTTCCAGATTCTGCATCAGAATATACTCGTATGTGGTCCAAATGATCCGGGCAAATGGCTTAGGCTCAATTGGAGCACGGAAAGTTTTCATGATTTGTTCTTGTAAAAGAATTCCTATGAAATTCCTGCATTCCAAATTCATCTTGGGTGACTCAGACCGCTTATGTTCACATGAGAAGGATGCGTGGCTAGTTGGAATAAGAATGTCATCCTGTTCCAACAGCCGCGCCACAGAAACGCGAGGAAAATGGTTGCCGATGAATTTTCTCTGGCTCTAGCTGTGCAAGGTGGACACTTACTGATGCTAGTGCTGATCGCGCTGCAAATGCGGATCTTAGCGGAAAGCAACCTCAAAGGCACCTACTAGTTTAAGCTATCCTCATTTCAGATAGTAGGGGTCGGGAGTGCTCCCCTTTTTCTTTTTTTCCCTCAATCAGAAAATACGTTTGTACTTGGGCCTGTCTAATACTTTTCTACTAAGCAAAAAGGTGCATCTGAAAAACAATAAAAGGTGAAGAACACTGATATGGACACATCGTGTAAGAAATGCCGGCACTTCCTCATCTGAAATAATGAAACGAGGGTAACAAATCAGAGGTGGTTAAACACTAGCACACTAGGCTATCAAGGGAAGGCATCACGGTGCTTTACGCATGCAGAAGCAGAACCACTGAATCCGTTGCCATCAAACGCGTCAGACTGACCACCGCCATTTCGGCTGAAACAACAAGCAAACAAACGACAAATCTGGAGAACATCAGGCTCCAAATCGACAAGGATCGTGTCGCCAACGCACGCGTCTATATTTCTCAACAACTTGCTTACCCCCTCCATTCCAAAATATAAAAGTTTAGAGTATACATTTCTCCAATTTTGTCCAGTTTATAGAAGAACAAGGGTCATCAAAGAAGCCTGTAGGATTAGGAATAGGTAGCCAGGACCCAAGATACTCCATAGGAAGCTGCCGATCGAGCAGGTGAACTGCATCACATCTCGATATCGCATCGGATGTGTGTGCCCTGGATGCAGCCAATCCTGGCTTTGGATCCACGCGTTGCCGGCTACAGAGTGGAGACGAACCCATACAGGGACAGGCAACCAGCTTGGATGGAGTTGGGGTTGCAACCGTGCACACGGAACCTGGCCGGAGTCCCATGCATCTGCAGCCGTCTGATCAGGCTCATCAGCCGTACCGCTTTCAATAAGATCGCCCCGATTCGATACAGTTCTCTCAACTCCCACGTTCCAATCCAAGATGATTTTTAATCTTGCTCTAAAAAAATGGTATTTCTCAATGTCCATATCAACGTTGAGCATCTGTGTAGTTCCTTTAGAAATTGGGGTGGAACCAAGATCACACAACGGGGCTCAATCTCCTCCTCCCTCCTCTTCTTCCTCCCTCCTCTCTCCTCTTCTTCCCCCTCCTTTTCTTCTTCCTCCTCTTCATCTATTGCAGGGGGCCTTTGGGGGCTCCATAGGATCCATGGGTAGGGGCTCCAGCTGCCCCCCCCCCCCCCACACACACACACCCACACCCATGTTGGATCCATCCCTGTGTAGAAAAATGGTACTATTTCTAAAAAACTGACAACGATACAAATAGATGTTTTTGCAGGTTGAAATGTGAGATCCTCACAAAATGCAAGTAACTCTTTGATAGATAGATAAAGTTCTGTATATGTCATCGAGTTGGTATGCGAAGCCTAGCTAACAGGTTGTAGGTTTCGCTCAACCTATGCTTCGGTAAATAATAGAACATGTGTGCTATTGAGTGTTTTTGAAATCGGTGTGGCATAAGGTGAGAAGCCGGGTTTAAACCCCTATAGTCATTTTTAACGTGAGCCCTTCGAGTTTATAAACTATCCTATATAGTCCACAGGAGAATTCTTTATTGTTTTGGAGTTTGAATTCTTTTTTATGCGTTATCCTATGAAAAGTTTATGAATTATGACGAGGTTTAAATGCCGAATATTGATGGTCGTATGTCTATCTTTTATGATAGAACTGATGGTCCGAGATAGGTGCACGTACGCCACAATAATTTCTTTCTTTCGCACATGATTATGCACAGTTCACCGTACCTCTTTTACAGATCATACAACCAGCAGCACTCCAAGCCACGGAAACAACCTGTGACAACAGTTTCTGCTGGGTTATTGCCTAGGATCCTGCTTACATCTCAACAAAAATTAAACTTGCTGATCGCAAAAAGGACTTCACAAAGCAACGTACATATAAAACCCTCAACGAAATGCACTTATAAACTATGCATGTGGTCCTAAATCTGGTTCTGGCATGTATTGTTAAAAGCCTAGCTAGTCGGTGGATAAAACTCAGCAAGCATAATCCTTCAGACCAGCAAACACTAGTAAACAAACTCATCTTTTGTACTTATGCTGTTGGTCACATCTAGTTGCACGTACGACGTATTGTTTTCTTTCATGTGCACATGCACTAGCCCTTTTTATTGGTAACAGAAAGCCAGGGAAACAACCTGTGGCCATGGTGATGTGCTGGGTTTTGCCAAGGATCTTCCTTACAAGGCCAGAATAGTTAACTTCAAAGTGGCAAAAATAAAGCAATAAAAAAATCAATGATACTACTTTGTTTACACGTAACTCTAAACTGAATCATAAAGGTTAAATATAATTAGTTTATGCCTAAAAGAAACACAATAGATACCAGAGTTGATAAGCAGACCAATGAGAACACAAGGACACACCTGTTGGCACTTTTGGCATGCCATGCTCGAAGCTTGGAATATCTTGGCACCCATGGCTTGTAAGTTGTAACCATTGTAGCCTCACAAAGTTGGTCTCATCTAGTTGCACGTACACTGATACCTTATTTTTCTTCCCTGTGCACATGCAGCAGAACTGTACTTTCCCTCTTTTACAGATATATAACTAGCTGAGGCACTGGAACAAGGCAGGTGAACAACCTGTGACCAGGGTTTCCTGTTGGGTTTTTGCCAGGGATCTTTGCTTACAACCCCAGAATAACCAACCATATAGAAACCACAAATGATGCTGCTAAATTATGCATGTGGTCCTGATCCAAATTCTGGAGAATTCAGCTTGCAAGTTGCTGCTGTTGCATCACGGCAGGCTGTGAGATCAAAAGCTGGTGCTTCTTTGAAGTGATGACTTTTTGGTTGGTCTGTTGTCTGCCTGCACAATTCTGCAACCCTTGTCGATCTGGTCTGAGTGTGACTGTGGTGATGCATGCAGTGTGTCCCCTGAGCAGGTAGGCAAGACAAATCCTGCTGTCATTTGATTATTTCCAGTTGCCCTGATGGTGCTGTTTGGGGTGGCTAATGTGTAGCGCATCGGTATGCGCGTTATTTGCCGGCCTGGTCGCTGATTAATGCCATGATCAGCAGTAACTAATAGAAGCATCAGGCACATGAGGTTCAGGGCTTCAGAGATGCAGTCAAAACCTTGCATTACCTAAACAAAATGTTAAAATCTTGCACCGACCTTTTAAGATCTCATGGCTGCCCTCTTCTTTCTTACTCATCTACTTAGTTTGACCGAAACCATCTCCAATTCACGATCACGAGTACACATTTTATATCAGACGGCTGGATTAATGAATAACTGCTGCGTCTAAGTTATGACTTCAGGTTAGGTCAACACAGAGTTACCGAAGCAAATCTCAACTGTGAAAATACAAAGACGGATCCTAGATTCCTAGGTAATTAAGTGAACATCGATCTCAAAAATTGCTAATCTGATAAAGTATGTATATTCACCCAAGAAGCATACTAAGTCGCATTTTTCATCCGTTATATATCATCAGTGCTGCTTAGGTTGCAAATATCATACAGGAAGAAATACTCACTAAGCTTCCATGACGTTTTGTGCATGACGTTCTATGATGAAAATCTCAGGTTCGTCATAGATCATCGGCGGGAGCCCTCAGCCGCTATGGAATTATGACGGAAAAAAACACGCGTCATAGAACAACATCTCATGTTGTCACAAAACGGTGCGCCACCAACATCTCGTATCTATGACGCCAGCGACTTGCAAATATCATACAGGAAGAAATACTCACTAAGCTTCCATGACGTTTTGTGCATGACGTTCTATGATGAAAATCTACGTGGTTGCCATGTGTAGCGATGAGGACCTGCCGGTCCATGTGTCAGGGCCGTTGGTCAAATATGTCAACGCGGGGTCCACTAGAGAGGTGGGACCCGATCATCCACATGTATGAGTGTGGGTCCGGCATGACGACGTGGCTAACACGTGTAACTGTAGGTCCCGGTTGACTGATCCAACATGTTTACCTAGCAGCCACGTGTGGTGACAGGAACCCGCGGTCCACGTGTCAGGGTTGTGGGTCCAATATGTCAACGGGGTTCACTGGGGAGGTGGGACCCGGCCATCCAAGTGTACGAGTGTGGGCTAGCAAGTCGATGTGGCTACCACGTGTACATGCAGGTCCCATTGGGTGGGTCCTGGTGGTCCACGTGTACGCGCAGTGGGTCCAGCAAGTAGTCGTGCCAGCCACGTATAGATATGGGGCCTGCTTGCCTGGTCCAACGTGTCCACACTGTGGCCATGTGTGATGGTGGAGCCCTGTTTCAAAGTCCAGCCCGAGATGAAATTGTTGTGGAGCTGGTCCAGGTTTGAGTGAGCCACCAAAGCGAGCAAAAATTTTGCTGCCGCACAGGATCGAACACAGGTCAAAGGCAGTGCGGCAGTTGCTATCCACCACTGGGCTACTCAAGTGTTTTTGACTAACTCCACACTCGCATTCTTTTTGAACACTCGTATACTCACACACAGGCGCAATGGTTCCTGTTCCCGCGCATGCTCACCGAGAAGACGGTTGCCATCCCTGAGACACGGTGTCGCCTTAACTTCCTGGCGGTCGGCAGCAGTTCCAAGAGGGTTTTTCAAGAACTCCTCCTCGCCGTCGTCGCCAGTGCAGACACATGGAAACATAGAATAAATTAAGCACCGAAAACAATTAAACGAGTAGAGCACGAGCTCCACATATGGATCGAGTACATAAACACAGGTAGCAGTGCCATCCCACTGCAGCTACATACACAGTACTACTTCAACTGAAATTAGCTCCTGTGTGAACTTAATTAGCAAACGTGGAGCATGGTAGGTTGCCACACGACAGCAATCGATGACGACAATGACAGCGCGGTGACGAGGCACGGTTGGGCGCACCGCGGCTCGCTTACATCCACCCATCATTCCAGGCCATGACGCAGTGGTAGCTCCACTTCTTGTTGTCCTTCCTTAGGGGTCCGGACGTTGTCATTCCCACAACGTGGTCCTTGACCTCATTCAGGATCCTCCACCGGTGCCTCTTGGTAGGGTAGACGGGGCACGCGAAGGTGTTGTCAACATTGTGGAAGACGCGCAGAGCGTCGCCCTGGGGGAAGGGCATGCGGTAGCCGCGGTGACGGTCGTCAGACGAGTCCATCTCAGTCCGGGACTCGAAGTCGGAGTTGATCACACCAACTGGAAGGTTCACTGTGAAGGTCAACTTTTCGGGTGGTGACGAGGGTGCAGGGGTGGAGGAAGCCGCCCCCATCGCTGGAGGAGGCCGGGAACACGACGGGGAGCCCCTAGCGGCTCCGCGGCGACAATCCGTGGGCAACGCCGGTGGGTTGAGGTCGGCGGCGTCGGAGCGCGATCCCGACGCGAAGCTGCCACCGTAGCAGGATGACTGCGCCGCATTGACATCTTGGCCGTAGCGCGGCGCTGAGAAGTTGTGGCCGGCACGACGGGACCATGACAAGAAACTGCCATGGGAGCGCGATGACGAGGAGGACGCACCGGAGGATCGCTCGACGCGCAAGGGGGAGCTGGTGGGAGAGAGGCAATGGCGCGATGGGGAGCCGGAGGAGACGGGTCCAAGGGAGAGATGGATTTCTTCATGGTGTCGGTGGGGCTGCAGGTGTGAGGTGCGCTCGTCGGGGATGAGATGGTAGTGGAACTGGCGACAATGCAGATGGTGGGGGCAATGGCAATTAAATAAGGATGTCCTCGCCTTCCATAGGAAGTTTCACCGGCTGTCATGGGAAGGCAACCGGCGCCTCTCGAGGATGGCAACCGGCTCCTCGAAAAACATGTGTGGGAACAGGAATCGGGACGGCAACCGCCAGAGGCCGTGGCATCAAATAGTCGGTCTGAATCGTCGGTGTCCATATGAACGGCTAGGAGAAATCGGGCTTAGTATAAAAAGACTCACGGTAAGATTTTTGGCCCATCTAACACAAACATTCATCATATTTATCGTTACAAGTATTTTCAAAAGTATTTTAAATAAGATTCAAAAGTCTACAAAAAACATATATTCAGGCTCATATATACCATCATAGCCCAAGTCTTATAGATAGATGCAAAATTCAACTATTTAATATGGATAATTCAACCATCTAATTCTAAGCTACTACAAAATAATTATAATAATATCTAAATTTTGTTAAAAAATTCTACAAACTAACACAACAACATATTTTAGGTCCATAAACTTGTCAAAAAAATTCAAATAGTTTTAATAAAGTGGGATTATACATTGTTCACAAATGAATACATCTCCAACATAGTTTCCTATAACTTAAGTCAATCTTTCAGGTTTGCATAGTTCAAAATACTTTTGAACTCATATACACCTCAGACACAACCTCATATTTACCTTAGTATTAGGAAATATGAAGTTATATTTGCAATTGTTATGCAAAATTATTTGTTTATTTTTCTACTTAGGTGTAAGAAACTAAGCAATATGTAAAATATCTTAGAAATGGTAGCTAACTTGCAAACAAACACCATTAAATGTTCTTAGATAAAATTAGGAAAAAGAATCATCAAATTCGGAGTTACTATGAGGGAGAAATAACTAGTTACAAGTTTCAATTCCAGATTAAAGAGAGCAAGATGGACTATTTATGAGTTCTTATGCCTCTCAGCCAATCACGTGCTACCACGTGGAGTATTAGGCTCATTTTTTTCTTAAGGAATTCCAAGAACACCGACATGTGGGGCCCATGGGTCAGTTGGACATCACGGTCCGAAATTTTCACTGGGCGCCAACTCTACCGCCAAAGCCGAAAATATTTCCCGCGAAATGTCCCTTGTACCCTCAAGCAAAAGACACGCCACTACCCCGTCCATCAAGGGTAATTGTGACAATCTCCCCCTGCACCCCATATCGCTATCCCTTAGCTCAGATCCACCTCCACCTCTACCCTTTCCCCTCCACCTCTCGCCTTTAAGCTCTACGCCAACACTTGACCCCTACCCTCCACCGAAGGCCACCGCGCCGGAGCTTCATCGACGACGCTGAGCGCACCAGAGCTACTTCCCCATCAGCCACTACCGCCGCATTGGATCTTCTTCCCCGTCAACCACTACCGCCGGACCGGATCTACTTCCCCATCGATGATAACCGCCGCACCGGATCTACTACCCCTCTGACTCTGCTTCCCCGTCAACGACAACCGCCGCATCGGATCTGCTACCCCGTCGACGATGACCGCCGCACTGGATCTGCTACCACTTTGATGATGCCCGTCACACCAGATATGCTACCCCTTCGACGCCCATCGCACCGGATCTGCTACCCCTTCGGCGACGCCCGTTGCACTAGATTTTCTACAACGTCAACGATGACCATTGCATCGTAGCAGCCTCACCATCCTCGATGAGCAGCTACCCTGACGATTGGCAATGGTCAAATGTCGACGCCCCGCAGCAAGAGGTATGCAAAATCCATCTACCTTCTGTGGTTCCAGGTAGTGACACATTCATCCGTGGTTTGGGGTTGGAGGTTGTAGTGGGTCTGTATTCTAATTCCAGTCACAAATATGTAATCAACTTAGGTCACTAATACTTCAAATTTGTTTACACATGTTAGAACCTTCAAAACAAGTGAGGTTTATCATCAGCTCTTAACTTGGCCCACACAATAGCATTTTGATTGTTGCCTCAATTAAAAAAAGATAGCAGGATCCAATATAAATGAAGGAATAATTTATTAAGTTATAGGTACTTAGACAGCCGTTCGGCTGGGCAGCAGCTCCAGCTACTTGGGCTTGCAACTGCAACTGAAGTCGCTGCAAAAAAGCAGCAACGAACAGGCCCAATGATACAGACTTAGAGGAGCTGAAAACCCTAGCAATTGAGGTGCATCTTCTATCCTGGCGGGTGGTGGGGGATGCTTAGAAGGGCACTAGATATTTCCAATGCTTAGTAGGAGCACTAAATATTTCTAATGTAGGGATTGCATATCTCCAATGCTTAGAAGTGCTTTTAATTTGTTCACATGCTTACAACTCCTACTTTTTGAAATCTGCAGGGCCCTATGCGGACTGGGTGTAGGAAGGTCTGTGCGAAGAAGAGGAAAACAAGTGGTGCCATGGCTCCTGGAGGTAGACATTCCAATAGGGTGAGGTTAATCCCGCCAACTGATGTCACTCCTGGAGCTTCAACAAGGTTACTGAAAAGGCTACAAATATCAGGACCACGTGAAAAATCTAGAAGAATTGCCACCAGTTGTAGAAAATAATAGCGGTGATGAGACCGGTCGGAATGACTTAGGACCACCATTTTGGAACATCAGGTCCAGAACAAGAAGAAGCCTACAGAAAAAGAATAGGCACTACAGTAACAGGTTGATGGTCAAGTTGACAAAGAAGCACTTGTAAGTCCCTGTACATGCTTATTTGCTTTTCCAATAGCTAATTTGCTCGATGTTTTGAATTTTAAGTTATCTTGGTTGCCATGCTCAACAAGTCTGTACTAGTATTGAATCTCTACGTGGTCATTTCACCTGCATCCATATAATATACATGTTTCCCTACAATTCTATCCATGTTCATTAGGTTTCTCTTTATGCAACCAAACTTACATGATTCTTAAACCATTTAGTAGGTCCTTCTTTTATACTTTTGTCCTTTCTCCAATACTTTTCTATACATGCTTCATCACGTAGTTTTAATATTCATGGTTGCCCCTGTATTTCAGTGGTATGTTATTTTAACACTATTTAGTAGCAGTTATCCAATCTGCTTTTGTTCCCAGATTGTTGAATATAATCCTTTTTTACTATAATTTGTAAACTAATAGTTCATTTTTGGATGTCCTAGATGTCAATGGAAACTATGCATGCAGAACCTGTTGCTGAATGCCCCTGGTACTGCTTCTCAGCCCTTGGATAGTTCATCCTTATGAAGATCTTGAACCTGAACACCCCTGGTATCTCTTCTCAGCCCTGATCCTATGTGTGTGGAACTGTTGTCAGCACTTGGCGTTCCGTCGTGACCTTTGGTGCTTGTGTTATGAACTTATGTGGTTCTGAACTGTCAGTGAACTAATTGTGGTGGAGTCATGAACTTATTTGGTTGTAACTTTATTGTAGTGAACTTTATGTGAATTGTGCTGTATCATTTAGTGTTTGATGAAATGGTTTTGTATGAATATGGACCTGTATGATATGGACACATGTGACATCCAGAAAACAGAACGTGGTGGTCCCATAATCGGTAACTGACATGTGGGCCAAAAAAGAACACGTCATAAATAAAATTGCAAACGTGGACTGATCAGAAATGACACGTGGACTAATAGTAAAATGGCACGTGTAACACTAACGAATCGACATGTGAAACCGTAAAAAAAGACAGGTTAATAGGAAGATAACACGTGGACAAACGGAAAGAACACGTGGACCAATAGAAATAAGACATGTGGGCAAATAGGGAAAGGACACGTAGACAAACGGGAACATGACACATGGACAAATGGGAAAATGACATATGGGCAAACCGGGAAAGGACACGTGGACAAAAGGGACAGTGACACATGGACATACAGGAAAATAACACGTGGACACGTAAGAAACTGACACGTGGATAGTTAAAAGGTCGACACGTGTCAACACAAGATGGCGACATATGGGTGAATAGAATAATGACGCGTGCACTTGCGGTGTCTCGACACGTCACCTTATGCTAGCTAGCCACGTGGTTGTCCTCTTTTTTCACGTGCGGCCCGACACGTCACCTGTGGTGCCAGCGTGTCCGAGACACGTCACCCGCCAGTGTGGACGGTGCCATATCACCTGCCAGTGTGGACGGGGACACGTGGATCTGAAAGTTCAGTGACATTTTTATGACACGTCATAGAATGAAATATGGTTCCGTGATGAAAGTTTTTTTTGTCACAAATAGAACCAGTTCCACGACGTTTTTGGCAGTTCGTCATAGAAGTACAAACTTGACGTTCCATTTTTTACGAGCTGAAATTCGTCATAAATTCGTGGCAAACCTTCCTTTGTGACAAATTTAGCTTTCATAGTGACGAAAACCGTTTGTCCGACTTTTTTTTATTTTAGCCCTTTTCGCGAAAAAATTTCACAAATAGCCCCTGGCGAAACCAATTCCAAAAATGGACCCTTAGCTTGGTGCCATCCACGCTGGCGCCAAGCTACAACGTCTCGACGCCAGCCATCCTGGCGCCAAGGTCCATGCGCAGTTGCTGATATGGATGCCGATGTGGCAGGGGCTTGGCGCCATCCATCATGGCGCCAAGCTTGGCGCCGTAGATCTTGGCGCCGAGCAATTTACCCCGTGCCTCTTCGCGTTTCGAACTAAACAAGTATAATTATTCCGAGGAGTGTGCAACAAACTAAGTTGTGGTTCAACTGGTTAGGATGTGAGCTTCTTATCCTAGAGACCCGAGTCCAAACCCTTGTGTTGAATTTTTTTCTACATTTTATTTTTTTAATTTGGAAGGGAGGGTAACCTGACACAAGAATTAGAAGAGCCACATCGAGGGTAACCTGACACAAGAATTAGAAGAGCATGAGTTTTGAATTGTTCTGCACTGTACAAACTCCACGAACTATATTATCCTAGGATATGAGATTTCGTAAAACAAAGTTGCACCGCTTGTTTACCTGTACAATAGAGAAAAAAGATTCAACGCAAGGGTTTGAACTTAGTCTCTAGGAGAAGAAGCCCACATCCTAACCAGTTGAACCGCAACATAATTTGTTACACACTCCTCGGAATAATTATACTTGTTTAGTTTGAAACACGAAGAGCTACGGGGTAAATTGCTCGGCGCCAAGAACTACAGCGCCAAGCTTGGCGCCAAGATCCACGGCACCAAGGCTTGGCGCCATGATGGATGGCGCCAAGCCCCCGCCAAATCAGCATCCGCGTCAGCAGCTGCGCATGGACCTTGGCGCCAGGATGGCTGGCGTGAAGCTAAGGGTCCATTTTTGAAATTGGTTCCGCCAGGAGTCTATTTGTGAGAATCTTTCACGAAAAGAGCTTAAAAAAAAAAGGCGGACCGTTTGTCACCGAAGCTACCATTTCCACCAGCGGGATGCCAATGCACATCGATCGCAGGGATCTCCAACGAAACGGTTATTCAGATCCAGGGAAGAAACGGTTAAGAGCTTAACCCCCTGGCGTGTCACGGATCTGCCTGCCGAACAGTGTCAGATCGAGATGTTTAATCCCCTTCCCTCCCATGGCCAGGAGGCAGAAGCCACGCCGTCTCGACACACCAGATGCCTCGTGCCTGTGGTCCTGGAACTCCTCATTCACTCCCCAGCGAAGACGGCACTGTTGCAACATCGCGCGTATCACCTGGAGACGGAGGAGGAGGATGAGAGATCGAATCATCCATGCATGCATGGATGGCTTAATGCCGAGGGCTCCTCCTCGGCTGATTGGCGATTTATCTTGGTGTGATGGCTGGCTGGCCGCATGTCTGCCTGTCGATAATCTGCCTGGCTCACGGCTTTATTAGAGTAGTAGGTCACTGCCTGTCCTGCGTCGTCTGCGTGCGTGTCCCTGTCCATTCCGGCGTCGTCTTCCGGCGAGCACCCGTGTGCGCCATCGCTGTCCTGTCCCGGCCGGCGGGCGAGAGAGGCGCGCGTACGTGCGTGGCGGTGGTGCCGTGGGCAGGTCAGGTGGTGGTTCTGAGGTTGTCTCGGTTTGGTGCGAGTAGCAGTTGCAGAGAGGTGTGGATGATGGATGGCAAGATGGGATGCATGCAACTGCAAGCTTGTTCAGGACAGCTATATTTGTAGCAGATTTGGTTCTTGAAGCCTGGGCGATCTGGAGCGTTCGTCCACCATCTGACGGCTTGGACTACATGCACGGCTTGTTCCTCGATCCTATATAGCACGGCCCTAATATTGTGTTCTTTTAAGGCTCCATTTCTATTGTGCAGATTCTGACCACAGCAAATGCCAATCCGTAGGCGAGCCAAATAATCGGTGACGGATTCGTCCGTGAATTGGCGCAAAAAGAAAAAAGAGGGCTGGCTTGCCAACGACAGGTCACAGGCGTCGATCCAAACATACACTAAGTTCACAGTCAACGATCAAAATATTGGTAGGGCTGGCGCTGCCATCAATCCAAACTTCCAAAAACATTCACATATGTATAAAAAACATACATATTTGCAATAAATGTTTGTCCTCTTCTCGCACTACACATATGAACATTGTTTTTTCTGGAACTTTTTTAAAGCGCAAATCTTTTTTTTTGCGAAAGTAAATAAATGCTTCTATGATGTACACTTTGTGAGCTTTGTGAAAAATACTCATTGACAAGGCGCATGCATATGGCGTGTTCTTCCCCATGTTCCAAATAGTTCCTATTTATCCTCGCAGAAAAAAAAATAGACACCCCCCTTTTAATTTTTCAGAGTAGCAAAAAGAGCAATAATGCCACCTTAACTGATTGCTGTACTGCTGCACCCTGCGCTTGAGAAAATTTTTCTCTCAGGACGTGACACATGTTTTGGAACAAAAAAGGCTGGGGCCAGGAGGCTGATCTGGATGAGCCGGCCCATGCTAGTGATGAGCTACAAGCTAAAACATTGTCATCGATGGCTGGGGGGGAAAGGCGCCCATGCTGACCTGTTCTTGTTCAGTGGTTGCTGACCCAGCAATCCGAGCTGAAGGTCCTATCATCCCATCATCATGCCGTATATATCCGCCCTCCCACACGCGGCCTAACAAAAGGGGATCTTTCAGGTAAAAAGCAAAAAAGAAAACACTTGCAATATCTGCCTGCCGCGCTGTGTGTGTGTATGTGTGTTCGATTCGATCTCGATTCCATGCCTGTTCGTGTCTCCCCTTTTGTTTACTCACTGAGCGTTGAGATGCAAATAATTTGCCAAGTGGGTGGCAATCACAGGCTGCTGCTTGGATTAACAAAGAAATTAAGATGGCGCTTGGTCATGGACTCGCTTGGGTGTAGTGTCCTATGAAATGTGAGGCGCTGAAATCATCACCATCGCATCATAATCACGGAGAATAGAGTGTGGCAATTGGCAAGCAATGATTCGATCATCGATGCCACTCGAGCTTAAAAGATCAATCAGGTTTCAGATAAGATGAGCAAGTAGCCTGTGCAATTTCTATTTTTTTTATTGTGACCATTGGAATTACAACTACATGCAACTATGCAAGGTACAATTTGCCTTGGAACTGTAACTGGAAAGAGGAGGAGAAAGAAGAAGAAGATGTAGGAGTACTAGAAGAGACAAACAAATCACCCTCAGAAAAACAAAAACAGGAGATCAGAGAAGCTAATAATGACTGGCTGTTAATGGCTAACGCCGCTCCTGCCGATCGGCCACAGCTTGCTGAGCACCCGCTTGGGCTTCCCGGCGGGGATGGCACAGAACGCCCTGAACCGCAGCGACGCGCTGCGCGCCAGCCCGGCCTTCCGCGCGAACTCGTCGGCGTCGTGGTCCTCGTCCTCCTCGGCGAGCTTCATCCGCAGCGTGGCGATCTTGGACGCCGCGCGGCGGAGGCCCTCGACGCTCCAGTCGTCGCCGGGGGACGCCCCGGCGGCCAGCGCGCGCAGCCGCTGCTCGTCGACGCGGTCGGCCTCGTCGTCCTCCGACGACCCGGACGCCTTGGACAGCAGCGCCCGGATGTTGCTCGGCAGCTCCGCCGCGGCGGCGGCGGCGGCGTCGCCGCGCCCGCCCGACGCCAACGCCGCGGCGCGTGCGTGCTCGAAGAAGAGCACCTGCACGACCACGCGCAGCGGGAGGAGCTCGTTCTGCGCCGCGTGCGCGCACGCCTTCTCCGACAGCTTCCGGCAGTTGAGCACCCGACACAGCCGCTTTCTCGCGCTTTTGTTCATCTCCGGATGCGCCTAAAGTTAACCCCCAAAAAAGCAAAGATTAATCACTAGATTAATGCAAACTTTAATAATCCAAGAAGACTAGTTTCACATAATCCAAAGTGAAGATTTTGGTAACCATGGAAATGCAGGAGTAACGAAAACAAAGAACTCACCTTGAGGTATGTGTCGACGACTTTGTAGAGGCCATCGTGCTCCGGCCGGGCGCTGTCTGGCACGGCCTCGGCAATGGCGAGCAGCTTGTCCAGCGGCATGTTGGGGTCCTTGGCCACCTCAACCAAGAACCCGTCCACCAACTTGCCCACCCGCGCCAGCGCGCCCTGCGACACGGGCGCCGCCGACAAGGACCGCCGCGTGCCGTCGAAGCTCACGCTCTCGGCCGAGCGCGACCGCCGGTGCCCGCCCGAGTGCACCGGGCTGTCGTCGGGGCTCCCGGACAGGGCCAGCGCCGGCGCCGGCGCCACCGCCGCGTACCGCAGCGCGAACTCATCGAGGATGGCCGCCACGGCGTCGACGTCGTAGAGCGTCTCGCTGACGCAGGACAGCGACGGGACGAGCAGGTCCGCGACGCCGGCCTCCTCGAGCTGCCACGCCACCCGCCGCACCAGCTCGGACTTGGATGCGGCGGATGCGCTCAGGATGTTGGCCGCCTTGAGGAGCTTGAGCAGGAAGCTGCAGGAGACGGCATCCCTCTCCGCCGGGAGCAGGCTCACGATCTTCTCGAGCAGGAGGCGGTGCCTCGTCGTGATCTGCTTCACGTCGGTGTTACCGGCGGCGTCATCGTCGAACGGCTGGTCCGCGGAGAGACCGTCCTTGGCGACGTTCGGCAGCCACCGGCGCGCGTACGCCTTGAGCGCGTCGCCGACGGTCTTCTCGTGGACGGCACCGGTCGCCTTGACAGCCACCATGATGCGCCAGAAGAGGTCGACGCCGAGCTCGGCGATGTCGTGCGCCCACCACGGCGACGCCGACGTCGACTTCGCCGGCAGGACGGTGTCCGGGTTGACGATGAGGGCGGCCACGGAGTCGACGCAGCGGGACGTGAGGCCGAGGTCCTCGCAGAGCGGGGCGTAGTGGCGCGTGGAGTGGAGAACGCCCAGCGCGTCCTTCCAGCGGCGGAGGAGGCAGGAGGCGAGGAACGCGTCGAGCTTGGCGGCGAGGTTGCCCCGGTCGGCGGCCTCCGACATGCCGAGGTGCGCGGCGGCGCACCGCAGCGGCACGAGGTTCCGCGCGCTCACCGTGATGGTGATGCCGTAGCAGAACTTGGCGCAGGCCTCGAACGCCTCCGCGCCGCCCGGGAAGCCCGGGAGCTCGACGACGTCGCCGCCGACACTGGCGCCGGAGTCGGCGCAGAGCGCTTGCAGGAGCATGCACTTCGAGAGCAGAGGGAACTGCGGCATTCACGAACAACACAATGCCAGAAAGAACCAAGAATCTCAGAATTGCATTCAAGATCAAGAAAACCCAGAAACAAAATCGCAACAAATGCTCATTCGATGATAGAGGGGGGAAATAATCTCTGCTCCTTCGATTAATTACCTTGTGGAGATGATATATGCAGCCATCCACCAGGATCTGCAGGTCGGTGGCCACCTCCGTGGAGACAGACCTGGACGCAGAACGGCACCACGGAATCAGACAACACGAACACCACGAACACACGCAGGCAGAATCCGAGGAGCAAGATCGCAATCACACAACCTTACGGCCTCGGAGGTGAAGAAGGTGTCCGGCCGGGTGCCAAGTTTCATAAATTTCATCCTGGCCGAGCTCCCGTAGCCCCGCTTTGCTAAAACGGGCGTCTGAAACTTTCACTGGGGAAGAGGGGGTTAATTGGTTACGAACACTTTGGCCGCCTAACTTCGTGTAGAGCCCTTGGAAATGGCCCTCTGGTGTGGTGGCTCTACTTATATCATGGCGAGGTGGTTGGGGGAGGAGAGAGAAGGGAATGCTTAGATGCAATATCTCTGATATTTTAATTGAGATGCTAATCACCCAGTTAATATCCTAATTTGAGGTGTCCTCAGTCCTCAGGTTTGGTCAGGAGTGACTGAGTGAGGGGAATGAGTAAATTTGCAGTGCAGCTGTAAATCTGTAATGCATACATCACTGATGAATTCTGATCTCAGGTCATCTGCAAATTGAATGAAGACCATGGTTTTGAGTGGTTGAACGAAGGCTCTCTGCCGCATCAAAGGTCTTGAATTGGGATTAGGACTGCGATTGGAATCGGGCATGTGAAAGAGGGACCAGGGTGGCCGTGCAGAAGTCAAGACGGGCGTGCTCAGCTCAGGAATGGTAGGATCTTGCAGGGTTTGTGGTGGGGATCAGATGAGCAGGGATGGGCCTCCTACCTAGTTGCAGGGCTGGGCTGGCACGCCGTACCAGACTACCAGTTAATGCATGTTCTTTGTCGCAGCAGTACAATGGTCAGCTGAATTTCCACTTCCTCCTCCTCATCTTCCGGTTTACTGAACCATGCCATGGATCAAAAGTTGCAGGCAAAAGTAGTGGATTTCAGCTACACGCTATAGGTTATCGAGATTCTTTATATCGACGACCTAGTGTGTAGGAGTACTACTGTGATCGATTTCGCTAGCGTTTTCGGCGTCTTTTCGTTAGCGGCTAAGGTTAGGCGGGCTAATGCTTGAGTGTACTTGCTTTGTTAAATGGAGTGGATCACCTTTGTTTGAACAACCCTACCTTTCCGCCACTAAATTAAAGACGGCAGGCAGTGCGTGGTCCGGAAGAAGGAAAACTAGGGGAGCAAAAAAAAAATGGCCCTTGGGCTGTCAGGTGTGTATCTTCTGCGCCCAACAAGTGTAGGCCTTAGACTATCCGCATCGCAGTGCTCTAAATCACCCGCTACCGCAAATATAGAGTTTTTCCTCCCGCACCGCACACCTGTAAATCAATCCCTATCCTACCGATTGCTACAGTGTACCTCCAAATCCAGAGGCCAGCAACCGAACGCTATCCTCGCTCTGAAGGGAGAGCAGGCCGCCAGCGCGCGGAGGGAGGAGGCCGGGCCGCCGCGTCGGAGGGAGGGAGGAGGTCGGGCCGGCGCATGGAGGGAGGGAGGAGGCTGCCGCCGGCACGCGGAGGGAGGGAAGAGGACGCGACGGACGCGAGCAGAGGAAGGCGATGGAGATTGGGATAGAGGTGTCCGTGGGGCAGCAATTTTTTTTACACACCTCTATACCCAAACCTGACGGGTGGGCCATGCCCCTTTAGAGATTGGGATGGGGTTTCGGCGGTGTGGATAGCCTAAGGACTAAAAAATATTACTATTTTTCGTTCTAGCACAAGTTTCAGTTATTGTATTATTAGCACAACTTTTGTGTGACCTCAATCAGGAATTCGAATTTGGAAACACACTAGTGCGATGCCGAGATGTGTTTTGAAATTTGCTTTTCTGCGCTCGGATTACCAATAGTAAACATTTCGCTCTGCTTTCAGTGCACAATCTCGAGCTACTATATCTCAACAGGTTAAAGCGTAGCCTCTGCATATAATCATGATTAAAGGGGTGTTTGGGAAACACCTGTTAAAGTTTAACACCTATCACATCGGATGTTTGGATGCTAATTAGGAGTACTAAACATAAGCTAATTACAAAACTAATGCACGGA
>NC_028450.1:29641158-29676329 GCF_000263155.2 Setaria italica | reverse complement strand
CGGCAGCGAGGTAGGCCCCAACCAGGGTATGGATAGCAGTTGGGATGTGAAGCTCGACAGCTCACTTGAGCGCCATGGATGTGAGGTAGTAGAGGCTGTGGCGCCATAGGTCGGCATGCGCCTGCAGGAGCTCAGCATCTGTGGGAGCTATGATAGTCTGAGAGCCAGCAGCCATTCTCTCTCTCTCTCTCACACACACACACAGGCTGTATCGTTCTAGTTGTAGTCTATGTGTTCCGAGATGTGTTTGCTTCGCTATAAGTTCCTTGCTAGGTTTAAATAGAGTGCATCGGCCTGGCTTAGCGATCGAGCTACACTTGATTATATTTGATCAGATGATCGAGTGTGTATCTCAGTATTCAGTAATTTAGGTGCAGGCATATGGAGCATGTGTGGATGGCAAGTTGTGGAGGGCAAGTTGTGTGGTCGCCTACATTAAAACAATTTTGGGAAAGGGAAACGGTATCTGTATTTGCGGTGTAGACTCGCACTTGGCTAATCTTGCATACTAGGACTAAAAAAATGAAAATGTTATAGATTTAGGGACGGAGGTAGTACTTGCTGCACCTCCGCACATGTAATTGTTCCCATTTAACAATGTGGTGCTACAGTAACCATTGCTAATGATGGATTAATTAGGCTTAATAGATTCGTCTCGCGAATTAGCACAAGGTTCTGCAATTAGTTTTATAATTAGCTCATGTTTAGTCCTCCTAATTAGCATCCAAACATCCGATGTGACACTGTTAAAGTTTAGCACCTCGTATCAAACAGCCCCTAAGGCATTGTTAATACCTCCTCATGCATCAGGATCTTTTGTCTCTTTGCTATCACTGCCACCTATGTAGTACATGTATCGGATCGAGCGCCTGCCACTTGGAACTTTCCCCTTTTTAACAGGGGAGGCTTGCCAGAAGATCCGGCCATTTCAGGAAAATCAGAGCTCCGAGTCCCATGGCTAATGAAAGCCACCGTGTCCAACGCGAGGGGAGCTGACCTGAAACCTGCCGGTCTCCGGCCGAGGGTGGGTTTGACCTAGCTGATTGCAAAATCTCAGACCACGAAACACTCAAACACATGTAGCTTAATTAGCTTTCTGGTCCTTCACTGGACCATTCCATCGGTTAGCGAAGATGGCGACTAGTAGTCTATGGCGCTTCTGCTTCTGCCTCGGCTTGTCTGCAGGCATCCGGGTTCTGGAAGATTGTTTCTCAGGTCTAGCACCTGTAATCATCATGGTTAGGAGACCAAGTGGCCATCATTGCGGGATGGCACCTAGCCTGCTTCTTTTCCGTTCCCGCTTGGTTCGAATCGAGGCTCCCTCCTGCATTGATCGATCGTTCACCCGAGCTCAGGTTCAGGTCCCCACAGAAAAGGTCTCTTGCGATTATACTCCATATCACCATGAGTAGGTGTTGAAGTTCTATATAGAATATACGTAACATTGGAGGAATAAAGATGGTTGCGTTGGCCTGCCTCGGATCGTGTCTCTAATCTTACCGTAAAGAAATCTGACGAAGCCGAGGGCTGAGAATGAAAAAGGGCCGATGGAAGAGTGGGCCTTGCGTTGCTACGTGCTATGTCAAAATTTGATTTGGCCCAGCCCAGGGAACCGGAAATATCTTAGTCCATCAGCCCTTTCAATCCCAGCGCAAACACAGTCACTATTGCGGTATTGCCCGATTTCTTCCGTCGAAACCGAAACTCATTCAGATCGACTCCAACTCCAACAGTTCAACTTGTTTGTACTCGGGATGTTTCCATTTTCGCGCGCTTATTCCGTGAAGTTGGATTACTTTCTCCAGATACTCGGAGGCCAAGGAGGAGAACACCACCAATCCGAACCCTATATAAATCAGAAAGCAGACACAAACGCAGGAAAATTCCCCACGAATTCAAAGCCTAGAGCGGTGCGGTCGACGAGTGAGACGGCGGCGTCGACGATGGGGATCCCAGAGGTGCTGCGTCCCGGCGACGGTAGCTTGTGCCCCGGTTAATTTTTTTTTTCCTCCACCGTATTTTACCATCTCCATGGGAGACATTGATGCAATGCAAGAACGGCAGATCAGTAGCAAAAAGCCTGTGGAGGACAGGGCCTCTGCTTACAGTAACTCTGACCCAGCTGTTGCTCATGTAGAGAATGAGAGTTCCGCAGGGTACGGTAACGGCACCCCTGAAGAGAACAGCCCGAGGCAGGCCACACACCAGTTACTCTCCGGATTGGGATGCTGAGGGTTTCACCACGACAAATGACGCCAAACTACAGGTATTGCACGCTGTAAGTTGGAACATTGAAGATCCCTTCTCGCTGCTCCCAACGAAAATGAATCATTGTTTCTGAGTACTTCTTTTTTTAGAGACAATCCGAGTTACGGAAAATCTGAGGCAGGCCACATCAGTTACTTTTTTAAGAGAAAATCTGAGTACTACTTTTTTCTGTTTGAAAGTATCTGTTGGGTGCAGTTCTGTGGTCTCCTCAATCTAACAATACTTTGTTTATTTGCCTCTTTGCTACTTGCTATGCAGTGCCAAGTGCACTCAAATAATGTTGTGAGAATGAGTTATATACGCCATTGGTGTTTCAAGTTGTATCTAGTATTCTAGTGTACAATCATGCATTCTAGTACAAATTATCTCTAAGTAGTTATTCTTGAGTAGTTATTCTTACTGTAATGCAACTCTCCTTCGTATTAGTTTTTATCTGTCCTGCTGCTATACTATAACAGCATTCCCATATTAACATTTTCCTCATATTATTAGGCTAGAAGTGCAAATGTAAAAAGCTGGGCTTGTGTAAATGTATAGGTGGTGAAGATTCGCTCAGGTTCTTACGTTCTCTTGGTAGAACGTTCGTCAACATTGGAATGGTAAAGCCTTGCCCTCTTCCCCTTGATGACTAACACGTTCAAATAATCACATACTGACACATTTGATTTTGATTATCAACCTAGTAGGATTTTAGTCTGGAGCCAACCAGGTGAATATGAGCAATCCTTGTCTCACTGATATAGCAAACGGTTTGCGGAGAGTGCACGAATTCTTCGATCACCATGAAATGGAGAAAGGCGAGGCAAGATTTCTATTTGTAATTCTGCCAGATGCCAGATATTCAGATGGTATGGAAGCATTTTTTATATCCGACGCACACGCACCTTTCTTTTTCTCTTTGTTGTGATAGTCGCATGTGCAACTTCGCAGACAAAGTTGAAGAGACCTGTAAGAAAATTGGAGTTGTATATCATTGTTGTTTGCCCCTGTATGATAGGATGTTGAAGAAGAAATATCTGAAGGACGCTGCTAATGAAATAAAGGCCAAGGTAATATCAGCTTTCATGTTTTATTGCGTTTTTATTTTTTATTTGCACAATTCTCATGCTTACATTTTTTTAATCAGGTCATAGAGTGCAATACACTTTCTGATTCTTGCACGGTTATGAGAGGAGATGATAGCTACATCTACGAAGAGAGGGGAGAAGATGATGCCTACAGCTACGAAGAAATGGGAGAACATGATGCCTGCAACTACGAAGAGATGAGAGAAGATGATGGCTATGACTATGAAGAGATGGAATCTACACATCTCTGTAGTTCCTACAGTGAGTCAAGGGAATACAGTTCTGAAGAGAAGAAACCCGAGGCAGGCCATATTAGTGGCTCTCCAGATAGAAAAGCGAGTGAGCAGCAGCTATTGCCAGCTGAGGGTTTCACCACAATAACTGATGCCATCCCACAGGTATTGCAGACTGTTTAGTACTATTTTGTTACATTTGAGATCCGATCTTGCTTGTTGTTCGCGTCCAAAACATAAATTCCTGCGGAATTTGGTTTGACAATATCTGTCTGAAACACTTATATGATATAGTTGTCTGATTCCATTTAACAATACTTAATTTATGTGCGTCTTTGGTATTTACTATGCATGCCACACTATGGCAGTGGCGGATAAACTCGAATGATGTTGTTTGAGAATGATTATGCTGTCCGAGTTTTAAGCGGTTCCTAATGTACAACCACTCATTCTAAATTGAATTACAAAAATTATCCCTAATTTAACATGATATGTGCTTGATCATTCTTACTATCATGCATCTCTTTTATCAGTCGTACTAGCTTTTTATCTGTCATGTTGCTATATTATAACAACATTCTCACATTTATGCATTTTTCTCCTGTTAGGCTAAAACTGCTAATGTAAAAACCTGGGCGTGTGTGAATTTTTCACGCATAAGTGGCAAAGAGTCACTCAGGTTCTTATCTAAGGTTGGAAATATGTGCATGTGCATTGGAGTGGTAACGTTCTGCTCTCCTCCCTTGACTAAGGCATTCAAGTAATCATATATAGCACATCTTACTTTGTCTATACACAACTGATTAGCAGGATTTAAGCCCGAATCCAGAAATGTTGATACATATAAACTCATCTCGATAGACTGATATCAATGCCGGTTTGTTCACTGTATTCGAATTCTTCGGTCACCTTAAAACAGGGAAAGGCTCACTTGTACTTGTAATTCTTCCAGAAGCCAGTTATTCTCATGGTATGTTACTATGTATTTTGTTATTTTGTTTGGGATCAGATGCACTCCACCCCCCCCCCCCCCCCCCCCCCGGCGGTCCTCTGTTTCCTTTCCTTTTTTGGTGACATTTGGCTGTGGAACCTTTCAGGTGATGTTGAATATCTGTGTGGGAATCTTGGATTGGTATACCAGTTTTGTTTGCCCTGCCATGGTAGGAGGGCGAGCGAGAAATATCTGAAGAATGCTGCTAACAAAATAAAGGCAAAGGTTGTCCTTTTGTTTATCTGTCCGATGTGTTTTTAGTTGTTTTGTTTTACACAATTCTCATACTTGGTGCTTCGTGATCAGGTCCTACAGTGCAACACTCCTTCTGATTATTGCGAAGACATGACCGAAGATAGTGACCCTGAAAAATTCTATGGTTCAGGCGAGGAGACGGAAGAAGCAGGTGCCTCTCAGCAGTCTGATGACTCTGATGAGGAGATGGGTGTGCAGCTCTATAGTTCCCATAGCGAGTCAGAAGAACAGGACGTATTTGAGAAGCTCGCTGGGTTTGATGAGGAGACTGCTGAGGACGATAGCCACACTACCAGCAAAGAGTTAAATTACATCAATGGCTTTCTGGAGAGTGAGCGAAGTGAGAAGCTGCAGTAGTTGCCTGTGGCTGAGAGTTTCAGTAAAAGATAAAAGAAAGCCGTTTGACCGTGGCGACCTGCAGGGGCACAGGGCTTCGAAACTGAAGGCGCACTGGTTTTCATTTTTCAACAGGCTATAAGCGTATGCATTTGATCATGGTTTGGGCATTGTTAATTTTCTCCTCATGCACCAGGCTCTCTTGCAATCACTGCCTCCTATTCCTATGTATCGGTCTATCGGATCGAGCGCCTGCCACTTGCTAACTTGGTACTTTTCCCTTCTTAACAGAAGACGAGCAAAGGATCCGGATATCTTAGGGAAAACCTAAGCTCGCACACTCCCATGTCCAATGTGCTGTTGACAGATAGTACTCCAGTGGCTGTATGATATATACTCCATAAACCACCTGAAGTCCTGAAGCTTCTCATTCCTCTCGAACTGTTGAGATGAAGATTTCTATGGCTGACTGGTTTGGTTAATGCGAGGGCAACATTAGAAGAGCACCTGCAATGATGCTTAGGAGTTAGGAGCCCAAGTGGGCATCATTGCAGGGAGGCACGAAGTCCCTAGGTTACTTCTTCCGCTGCTGCTTTTCCGTTTCTTCTCTGTTCGAATCGAGCTTTCTGCGCCCCCTATTCCGCGTTGATCCTCCCAAACTGAGGTCCCCCCACATAGGATTATACGCACTTAGCGTATGTGTTCAGTTCGATAATATGGAGAGGGATAGTTTGATCGGATTGTGATCGGACCGCCTCTCCTCGTAAAGAAATCTGACAAAGCGCTAACTGCGCTATGTGTGGCCCAACGTGCATCCGGCCCAACTTGGTTCATCTTAGCTATCTCTGGGCCGAGCTTATGCTAGCACCCATGGGCCTGGATCTACAAAATTGTTGGGTCTGATGAAATGAGTTGCTCATGTTCATCTCGAGATGAGCCCAGCCAGGTTTTGATGGGTCATCGGTTGGGCTTCGACAGCCTACCTACATGGAAAAAGTTTGATGACATGAGCCCAAGTTTTGTCTGAGTTATGGATCTTCCACAGAACGTTATGAATTTTCCAAACAAACACAAACTGAAACTGGTAACTGGTTTATACGTAGATCGGACTATCCGTGATGGCTCTTGTTAGGAATCGGCAAGTGCTGGCTTGCAGCAAGAGCTGGAACCATAGATAGTCTTCGAGGTATCCGCACCTATGGATAATACTTAGGAGAATTATCGTTGTCGGCTTCTATTGCGAGCGGAGACTGATGACTAATTCTAATCTTAGAGGTATATTTGAATATTTTTCTAGCAGTGATTTCCCTGCGAAGCAATAGGTAGTGCAGCCTCTCTCAAGACAAACCCACCTACTCAAGGGGGGAAAAAAGCCTTAGAGGAGGCAACAAGCATAATTTTTTTGAGAAAGATACAAACGCATGGGATATTTTCATAAGATCCAAATTACACTAGTAGCTTATAACTTTTTTTCGAGTGATTTTACAAATGATTGACTTCTATTGTTTTTTTAGAATTTTCTAAAATAGCCAATGGTTTTTTACTCTACTAAAGATATTTTGTGAGGATTATTTACTGGGTGGATGACGGTTTTTTTATTGCAAAATGTTGGTTAGGATTCTTTGTTGCTAATTTGTATTCTCCTTGGGTTGTCCAAATTGGACTACAAAGCCTCATGCCACTTGAGGAAAACAATCATTGTAACATAGCTCATACTTAACAGTTTATGGCGATTTGAGAAAAAACACTAAAAAATATTGGACGCCAAAGACTCGTACATTCCATATGGATTTATTGGACGGACTTCTTTGTTCCGAAGCAGCACGCATGGATTTTTGTTTTCGATAGTGCGGGCCAGGCTCTTTCTCCTTGCATGTTTAGAACGTTTTATTTACGAAATGTACATGCATGTGCCTCTCGCGGAGCACATGTTTGTCTTTAATTCTCTAAATCGCCGGCATTCTCCGTTTCTTTTTGTTACAATTCTTCCAATTCCAAACCGAACCTGCATTCTATATGTTTAAACTCACCTCAAGAATTTTTCTTTGGAGGTCATGGCGGCGCGTCGAGAAGAGGCCCATCCCGGCTGCGCACGAGGTCGAAACCGAATATTATAGCATATGATTTCAGAGGCGAACCACCTGTTCTGTTTCCTGCAGACTTATGAGTGCATGGCAATTTGACCTGAGCATTTCTCTGTCCCCAAGACTGCGTGGATTGAAATGGTCTTTCTGCAGACTTTAGCATGAGTGCACGGCAGTTTGACCTGGCATTTCTCTGTCAAACTTTTGGAAGCTTCTTCCCACAGGTTACTCAGTGTAATTGAAACTTCATACTAGCTAATGATTTGTCCTTGCGGAGATGGTGGATTGATCTTTGCTTGCATGGACTGTCTTTCTTTTCCTTTGCCTATACCAAACAAAGCAAACAACTAGTGCCCACGTTTTAGTCGTCCTGATCCCGTCCATGGTTTCAATATAGAGGACGACTTGTGATGGACACGGTCCTTCGGGATACAGCTGTAATCATTGATCTCCGTCACTATATACCCATAATACCATAGCAAAATACAATACACAAAAGTAAGTTTGGAGACAAAGCTGCTTTCATATATCTAACCTAGTAAGTGATAAGCTTTGAAAAGCCTACCTCATCACTTTCTCATATCTACAGGCACATTAGCTTTTGAGATACTTAAAGCTACTATGCATATCACTTTCGTAAATCTAATAGGGATACTATATATTAGCTTTCAATTATATGCATGTCACTTTAATACACCTCCCGACCTAAATACTACTTTTTCGATTTCAAATTACATGTCGTTTTGGCTTATCTAGATTCATAGATTTTGCTATGTATTTAGATATAGTAATATCTAGACATATAGTAAAAACTATTAACCTATAAAAATTAAAACGAGCTATAATGTAGGATGGAGTGAGAGGTATACGGTAGCCGAAGCTTTTTCTAGGGCAAAACACTGGAGAAATTTTATTACGCATATCAAATCGAATAGTCTCTTGCTATGGATTGGAGGGAGTTGAGAAGAGACCATGCATATATAAATAAAGGAGACTATGGATTGCTATGTATTGGAGTTAGAATAGTGCAATAGCCGTTTTTTTTTAGAAAACCAGGTTGCATTTTATTGATTCATATGAAAGATTACACATACATATTTACAAAGATACCCTTGAATAAAACAAAAATTACATTCCGGTCCTTGTAAAGATCTCTTCCCGGTCATATTCGTCGCTGGAGAATGGAGCCACCACCCCACGCCAAGATTACATCTTGAAGCCGAATCCAACCTCCACGAAGAAGCTTCCAAAGAAGCACCATACATTTTTGAAGCCACGTGAGTCGGCACATCACAAGATGTGCACTAAATCGCTAAACGCCCAGGCAAATCTTCGCTAAGAGTAAGGGATCAGACACCACAAGCATTGCCGATGATCCCAAACTCCTAGCGAGGAAGAAACCCAAAGGGAAAGCAACCAACCTGATTTCTCGAGTAGGGAATAGACAAACCTCACAGATCCATCTCCGAGGAAGGCTTCGTCATCGTTGCCACCACCGGAAATCGCCTGGAGGGACAAAAGAACTAGCCAGCTACAAAGAGCCACCGGAACCATCCGAACTACCGCCAGCGAGCGTCAACAACAGAAGAAACTTAAAGCCACCGGCAGGCACCGACAGCGGGACAACCTAATGTACTAAGCTAAACCTATAACTAGCAGATATACAGGACCACACCCGCTTCTCGAGCCGATTCCCTTCACCTCCGACGCCGGCAACGCCGTCGGAAGAGAAGAATCGGCGAGAAACGGGTGCGGGATCGAGAATCGCTCGGAACTCGTCCCTCTCTACTGTAGCTTTGGGAAAAGAAAGAGGGTTCGGAATAGTGCAATAGCTATGGATTTGTTATTACGGCATATCAGGACGATTTGCCGCATATGGATCCACCTTCAACTTCATTCAACTCATAAATAAATAAATCACGGCTTCGTGTTCGAGTTTTGCTCTAGGCCTCGTTGGGCTGTTCCTAATAATATAATAGCCTCCATGCACATGCCCAGTTTGTTCAGCTCGTTACTGGGCTATTGCACTATTGGCTCACAAGTCACATCTACGGGACCACGGATCCACCCACCACGCGCTTAATTGCTTTCGTGTTTCGTCTGTGGCATGCATGCACCATTTGAAAAGTCGTCTGTGCGCACGTATTTCGTTGTTGGTTCAAGTCAAAATGGAATCACTTTATCTTTCTCTTTTGACGTAATCAGGAGGGGAGCCCCTACCTTATTTTTTATATACAAAGAAAGGAAAAAAAATATTTATCAAGATAAGGGAAAAAGGGTCAAGAAGGGAATTTACAGTTGGTTGAGAAGTTCAGTTATTACTAATTAGGATGGCACGGATAGCCGGGGCACGAGAGAGCGAGGTCCACCTATTGGATCAGAACTTGCAAGAAACACATATATATTATTCTGTTTGGGTCCTAGCATTGCATATTGCTTTCTACGTTTATTTTGAATTTTTGTTTTAGTTTAGTGAACTTGAAATTTTTAAATTTGGTATTCTTAGGTTTATTTTTTATTTATAAAAATTTCTAGATAAAATATTAACGATGACTTTCTCTAGTTCATTTTATTTGAATTTTTGTAGTATTTTAGTGAACTTCAAATTTTAAATTTGGTATTTTTAGGTTTATTTTTAATTTATCAAAATTTATAGTAATGATAAAATCTTAATGATGAATTTTTCATGTTAATTTTAAACATTTTTAGAATTGGTGTGGAGGACATAGCTATCCAAATGTGGTATGGGGCCATTATTTACATATTATCATATATCCATCCCATATCTATATTATATTTTGACTTTAATTATCCAGATTCAAACTTGGTATTGGACATTAAATCTAGGGGGAAAATCCTATTTTCACCTCCAACTATAGCAAAAAGTCATATTTTCAACCTACAACTACAAAATCGGACAGTGAGGCCTATCCAACTATCAAAACCGGGCAAATTTGGCCCTTTGGGTGGTTTTGCATTTTCTAGAAATTTAAAAAGTTTTAGTTTAATCAAATAATTCATAATAACTAATTCATTTCAAATCCAAAAAATATGAAGTTGGTATCAAAAGTTCTCTAAAAATATAGGCTATTTGTTGGTACTATATTTGGAGTTGTTTACATCATATTTGTTACTATTCCTGGTGTTTTATTGCTCGTAATAAAAAACGAGGAACATGGACAACTAAGATTTAAATCATGCCAAATAGAACACTACAAATAGGTTACATTTTCAGAAAACGTTTAGCACCAATTTGATATTTTTTCTGATTTGAAATAAATTAGTTATGATTTTTTAATTAAATATGAACTTTTTATTTTCTATAAAATGCAAAACCACCCAAAAGGTCAAATTTGCCCGGTTTTGACAGTTGGATGGTCCTTGTCTGATTTTGTAGTTGTGGGTTAAAAATCATACTTCTGCCATAGTTGAAGGGTGAAAATAGGACTTTTCCCTAAATATATGGATTTGGCATTTCAGGTACGGAATATCCATTTAGTACATGAATCCCTTAGATTTAGGATTTGGACTACCTATTTAGCGTTTGAACTCTTTTGGACGGATGGAAAATATCCATCCCATTTTCATATTGTGCGTGAGCATTATATTCGAGAAATTAAGAAGGCCGATGCTGCATTAATTTAGTTAGTTAATATGGGGCCACTTAAAACAAGAAAAGCTTAACTTATTTGCTTGCTGCAGGTTTCACCCACTTGCCACAAGTTAATCTCCACGTGGGAACATGAAATTTGATCGCACATGGAGTAGATTTCATGCTTGTGGTAGATTGGGGCATGCACCGCCTAACTAGGCTACACGGGTAGTTGAGACGGACGGTGCGATTGAACGAGCTAAGGGATAGATAGTGTATCTTGCATAGAATGTTAGGTTCATTATCTACCTTCGTTATTCATTATTGGTGTAGTATATATACTTGGTAGTCAAATTGATCATCTCCATCTCCGGCCTCCGGAATTAGGCACTCCCTCCAAATTGTAGGCTATTCATTTAGATATACAATAGTCTAGATATATAATAAAAACTATGAATTTAAAAACATTAAAATGATTTATAATTATAATCAACTCACGCTAGCGAACGGACAATAAGGTATTTCACGCACGCGGCTTCTGGATCAGACACCGTGCCACTTGTCGCCGGCGGAAAACTGAACACGAAAGTTAAAACGTGGGAAAATCAGAGCATGCAGCTAAAGCTCGGCAAGAGAGAATCATGCATTCGAAGCATTATTAGTAGTCATCACAAAATTAAAACAACGCAACTTGTTGCACAATTACACACATTAATTAGTACAGAAGTATACGAGGCAGTGAGTAGGTTCAGAGACCCTTACCCGATTTTGGGTTGAAAAATTCGCAAAAAGTTCACCAGCAGAGGAAAGTCGCTCGCCCTGGTCCAAGGAAAAATTGCTTAGGTCAGACTACTTTTTTTTTTGAAGGAACAGGAGGGGGAGTCCCCTAATGAATTTATTAAAATGCTAAGCAACATAAGAGTTCAAATACAAAACATGACCGAAAGATCAAAAAATAAAGCAAGAACATAAAGCAAGAACAAGAAACAAGATTTTCAGGGAGTCTACCCAAGCTAACATAACTGACTGGATCTGGATCTTGGCCCTATGAAGAGCTACCAGGCGAAACTCTGAGACAAATTTCCATTTGACGTCCCTAATCATTGGAGTAGAATTATTGAAAGTCCATTCATTTCTGGTCGTCCAAATACTCCATGTCATGAGGACTATGATTTCCATAAAGAACGGTAATTGTAGCTGTCTTCGAATAGCATTGAAGATGAAAATGATCGGTTTGGTAGAAGTATATGTGATACCAACTGATGACCAACAACCCTTGGCAAAATTGCATCGTAGGAAAAGGTGTGCTGCTGTCTCCCGTTTTTGAAGTATGCACATTTCATAAGATACAGACTCTAGGGTCATGGATCTCCTGCTTAAAACATCTCTCGTACTGACTATGTCCTTGATAAGCAACCAGAAAAAACCTTGTGCTTCTTTTGACATTTGGACCTCCATAGCCAATTATGAATAGGATGGATTCCTTTTTCACCAATCCGGGTCTTATATGCCTTAGATACCGTAAAAATTGAATTACCCCAGATGTAAACCCATAAATCATGTGGCTGTGCATTATCGAGCTGTTGCAAAATCTCCTGCAGTTGAGCAAGTTGGGCGTGCGCCTCCACTGACAATGGAAGATGCACTGCATCTATCAGATGTTCCTCCACAACCTCCTTAAGGTGATCACCTCATTTTTTGCGAATGAAGCTAGTTGCGAAAAGTCGCACAGTAAGAGATGATTGTTCCAAGTGTCTTTCCGGAATAGGACTATACTTCCATCTAAAACCCAGACAGAAGCGATCCCCTTGTGGGTCAGACTACTTCATATCCTGTGCGTGTGGGTCTACATCGTATTGGTAACTCACAAGTCCGAATAATTATATTAGTCGTCGCACGCCACGCCTGCAGATAGGCAAGAGACAATAACCATTCCAAGTTTTCAACCGATGGACTAGTTTTTTAAAAAAGGTTAGGTGCGTGACAATGCGACGACGACGAAGCATGCTTGTGTGTCGTCGCCGTCGGTCCTATAAGTACCTGCTGCACCTGCTTCATTCGATCATCCTCCGCAGCAACTCAGAGCACGTTGCACTGCCCACTTCTGCTTGCTGCTTGATTGCCCCTTCAGCTTAATTGCACTCGTCCCAATAGCTTGCACATACACAATTACGCGTAGCGGTTTGCATTGCCTGCCCCTTCGGCCGGCGACGCCGGACGACGATGGGTGGCGTAGCTAAGGTGCCTCCAGCGCTTTGGTTACTGCTGGGCGTGGTGGCGGTGGCCTTTGGGGTTGCAGCTACCCCGGCGCAGGCCTCCGGGACCAACCACTACGACTTCTTTGTAAGTCGATCCATCGATCCATCTTGTTTCAACTTGTTATTACGAGTTAGTTCCACAGCTGCACGAATCTAGCTCTGCTTGACTAGTATCTGCATTCTGCAGCCATAAGTAATCAGCACTAGTCGAAGTTTTGGTTTTTGAAATACTTTAGCTTAGTGTTTGCATGCCTTCATTTGCATGTGTCAGGTATCTAATATGAATTGTAAGATACATTGTGCATCCTAGCAACTTCTGCTAGCTTTATATTTCGAGAGGTGCAGATTGACTTTTTAGCACTCACAGTGCTCATCTAGAAATCCTAGTCACCATAGTAATCATGAAAGCTGCAGTTTCCCAATTTTGCTTATGCCAACTGGTGATAGTGATCACTTGCATTACCTATTATTCTTCTGCTCCTGCACATGATCGAAATTAAAGGTTGCACATAAACCTTGCAGATAAAGGAGACAATTTTATCCCGGTCCTTGAAGAAGACAATTTTATTTGAATCTAACGGCGTGTGAAACTATACCTTGCAGATAAAGGAGACGAACGTCACCCGGCTGTGCCACGAGAAGGCCGTCCTCGCCGTGAACGGGCAGTTCCCAGGCCCGACCATCTACGCCCGCAGGGGCGACGTCGTCGTCGTCAACGTCCACAACCAGGGCCACAAGAACATCACCCTCCACTGGCACGGCGTGGACCAGCCCCGGAACCCCTGGTTCGATGGGCCCGAGTACATCACGCAGTGCCCCATCCGCCCCGGCGCCAACTTCACCTACACCATCATCCTCTCCGACGAGGAGGGGACGCTCTGGTGGCACGCCCACAGCGACTTCGACCGCGCCACCGTCCACGGTGCCATTGTTGTTCACCCCAAGCTCGGCTCCACCTACCCCTACCCCAAGCCCCACAAGGAGATACCCATCATCCTCGGTACATTGAATTACTTGGATTATATTAATTGCTAGGATTGATCAGTGTTTTAGTCTGAGATTCTGAATGAATTATGGCTAAAAATCTGGATGCAGGCGAGTGGTGGAATGTGGACGTGGAGCAGTTGCTGGAGGAGGCGAAGCGGACCGGCGGCGACGTCAACGTCTCGGACGCCAACACCATCAACGGCCAGCCCGGCGACATGTTCCCGTGCTCCAGGAACGGCACCTTCAGGGCGGTCGTGGAGCACGGCAAGACGTACCTGCTCCGGATCATCAACGCGGGGCTCACCAACGACATGTTCTTCGCTGTCGCCGGCCACCGCCTCACGGTCGTCGGCACTGACGGCCGCTACCTCAAGCCGTTCGCCGCCGACCACGTCATGATCGCGTCGGGCCAGACCGTGGACGCGCTCCTCCACGCCGGCCGCGCCCCGAACGGCGGCGGCCGCTACTACATGGCTGCGAGGACGTTCCAGACCAACCTGCAGCTCAGCATCAACAACAGCACCGCCACGGCCGTCCTGGAGTACACGGACGCCGCAGGGCCGCCGGAGCTCCCCGTCCTGCCGGCCGTCCGCGACATCGGCGCGGCGACGGCGTACACGGCGCGGCTCCGGTCCCTGGCCTCCGAGGCCCACCCCGCCGACGTGCCAGCGCGCGTCGACGAGCGCATGCTCGTGACCGTCTCCGTCAACGTGCTCCCCTGCGGCGGCGGGGCCAATAGCAACGAGACGTGCGATGGCCCCATCAACGGCACCCGGTTATCGGCGAGCCTGAACAACGTCAGCTTCGTGAGCCCGGCCGTCGACGTTCTCGACGCCTACTACTCCTCCATCGCCGGCGTGTACGAGCCGGACTTCCCCGACAGGCCGCCGGTGGCCTTCAACTTCACGGATTCCGAGCCGGCGCAGGAGCTCTGGTTCACGAGGCGGGGCACCAAGGTGAAGGTGGTGGAGTACGGCGCCGTCGTGGAGGTGGTGTTCCAGGGCACGGGCATCCTCGGCGCCGAGCCGCACCCCATACACCTGCACGGCTACGCCTTCTACGTGGTGGGCAGAGGGTTCGGCAACTTCGACGAGAGCAAGGACCCAGCCGCGTACAACCTGGTGGACCCGCCGTACCAGAACACCGTCTCCGTGCCCGCTGGCGGGTGGGCTGCAATCCGCTTCCGGGCTGCAAACCCTGGTGAGTGAGAGAGAATTTGCTAATTTGGCTCATGATCTTTATGAGAATTAACTTTGTGCTGTTTTTTCTTAGGGGTGTGGTTTATGCATTGCCACTTCGATCGTCACACGGTGTGGGGCATGGACACTGTCTTCATCGTGAAAAATGGCAAGACTCCGGACGCTCAGATGTTGCCGCGTCCTCCTAGCATGCCCAAGTGCTAAGGAATCAAGGACGCATGGGCCATACGACCGCCGATGAACGAGCAAAATAACTTAAACTTTGTTGATTGATTTATTTAGTTATTTGTGGTACAAATTTTAAGTAGAGTTGTTCTTCAAATCAGATGTACTGTCGAAAAAAAATGGGCTCAGTTGAGATCCGTGTAGTATAAGTGTAACTAGTGTCGTTTGTGCCTTGTATTTCGGTTGATTGGAAGAGAAAGGAATGCATTCGTTGTTCTGATTAACTGTTTGGTTTCCTCGTTGTTCTGATTAACTGTTTGGTTTCCTTGTAGTAATCTTGGTACAAATTATAACCTTGCATTGTACTTTTGAGCAAAAAAAAATTGCGGCACAAAGTATAACGCTGTGTCACAGTGGAATTAACGGCGGAAATACTCCCTAGGGCGGGGGCAATTCAAGGTTCCTGGCAGGTACCCAAGCCCAATGGGCCCACCTGCCAGGTCCAGGCGAGCAAGAGTGTGATCGGACGGCTGAGAAGCTGCCTGAACTGAGATGAGAGAATTCTTCCCTCGCATCCACCACAACCACATGCTCGTCATCTTCGCTGTCTTCCACTCATCGTCGTTTCACTGTCCGGAGCTCATCTTCTTCTTCACGCCTCCTCCAGTTCGGATTTCCCCGTCCTGCTCTTCCCTCCCTTCCCTTCTCCTCCCCGCGCATTCAACAGCTGATTTTCGCGAGCCATGGCCGCCGTCACGGCCGTGGCCGTCTCCCTCTCCTCCTCGCCGGCCGCCAAGGCGCCGGCGTCCCCTGCCGCCGCCCACTTCCTCTCCTACCGCCCGAGGGCCGCGCGGGCCGTCATCCGGGCGCAGACGTCTACCACCGACACCGCGGCCGTGGAGGCGGACGCCAAGCCCAAGAAGGTCTCCAAGAAGCAGGAGGAGGGCGTCGTCACCAACAAGTACAGGCCCAAGGAGCCCTACGTCGGCAAGTGCCTCCTCAACACCAAGATCACCGGAGACGACGCACCGGGGGAGACATGGCACATGGTCTTCAGCACCGAAGGTCCCGTTGCACGTTCCTTTCTTTCTTTCCACTTGTAACTGCCTCCTCTCGCCGCGGCCGTTCGGTCGCCGGCCCCTTGAATGAAATGTTCAGTGGGCGCACTGCTTTCTTCTTTTTGAAAAAGAGGAGGCCATCGAGGCCCCCCTGGCCCCGTTGCTTTCTTCAAAAAGAAAAAAAAAGGAAAAAAACCTGCCTCCTCTGCTCTGCTCTGCTTCACCACAACACAGCCACAGGCCATCGAGGACTCATGATCGAGTTGTTGCTGCAGGCGAGATCCCCTACAGAGAGGGCCAGTCCATCGGCGTCATCGCCGACGGCGAAGACAAGAACGGCAAGCCGCACAAGCTCAGGCTCTACTCCATTGCCAGCAGCGCTCTCGGCGACTTTGGCGACTCCAAGACGGTGAGTCCTCTGACCTTTTTTTCGCTGACGACTGATGATTGACTCACCACGGAGAGACAGAAACTGTAAAGTGACGGAGGAGGAGCCTGACTTGTGCTTCATATCTGCAGGTCTCGCTGTGTGTCAAGAGGCTTGTTTACACAAACGAGGCGGGAGAGGTTGTCAAAGGAGTCTGCTCAAACTTCTTGTGTACGTCACTTCTTGCATGCATTCTTCTTCTATCTTCTCTCAGCATGAACTCTGAGTTATGCTGTCCGCAACAACAAGCCTGTCAATACGTTGCCAGAATTCAGATTTGGACATACGAAATTCATGCTTTAGTGAAGAGTCAATTACGCTCAAGCCATTATAAAAGATTCAAGTATTACCTTCAAAAAAATAAAAGATTCCAGTTCCGTATCTGCCACCAGAAAACTTGTGACGTCTCTCATGCCATCCAGTGAACTTTTTTGGACCTCAGTACCACTGCTGTAACAGCGAGGGAAACGTCCATTTTACCCCTGACCTCAACCAGCCACTCCCTCTCTTCAAAAGAAATCCAAAATAAGATGGGACCCACCACCATTCAATCCTATCTCTCCTGATTTCACCGTTCAATCTTATCTCTCCTGCCCGCCACTGAAACCTGCGGCTCCTTTCTTTCAAAAATAAACTGCGGCACTCGCCATGGCCGTTGTTGGACGGGTGCTCTTGCAGGCAGGGAGACGCCAGCAGGGACTGCTGCTTGTAGTCGCAGCATTGCGGAGGCCTCCTCCTTGTCGTCATCGGCGGTCTCGATGGCGCCCAGGGGACGGCCCCTGCACCATCATGACGTCGGGATTACGGGCAAGCGGAGGCGCGCCGAGGCTCGAAAGCCGTGGCACTTGCTCCTTTCAAGCTCCCGTTCAGGGACGCCCAAGAGAATGGCGGCGCAGCCAAGCCAAGCCGGTGCGCGCTCAGGCGGCCTCGTCCAGCGCGGTCTCCACCACGAACGGGAGTGGAGCGAGGCAGCAGAGGCCGAGAGGAGAGAGGAGCGGAGCAGCGGGCGGCGATCGGGACAGAAGCGGCGAGCGCTGGCCTGGACGGGAGAGGAGCGGAGGCCGGGAGGTGGGAAAGGGGAGGGGAGCGGCGGCGGGCCTGCGGCCAAGAGGAGCGGAACGGAGGCCGGTTGGTTTTTGTTGAAAATTCGAGCCTTCCAAGTGGGCCCGCTTGTAGCAGGGGTACTTTGGCCATTTTCATAAAAATCTGAGTTCCAACGGCAAGTTGCACTAACGGAAGCGACGTAAATGGCGCTGAGGGCAACAAAAGGTTGGGTGAGTCGTCTGAAAGGCGCAACTAATTTTTCCGTGGTGTCGGTGCACAATTTCATTGCACTGTTAGTTAACCGTGATGGTTGAGTTTCATAGGATAAAACTCTCATATGATAAAACTCTTCATTCTCCCTCTTCATAAATATCTTGTCAAGTTAGCAAAATTGCTGATGTGGTATGAAATTTAATACACTAAGACTGAGGAATTTGAAACTTTTATAATGGTTTGTATCGTAATGTGGATCACAGTTTAGTAGCTGCTTTATTTCCCTGTTTCGTGTAGTTACTACTAGTGTTTGAATAACTCCAGACATTATTGTGCACTTTAATTATTCAATAATGCTCAGTGCATTGACCTGACACTATACCAAATTAGGATGTGTTGAATGTAGAACTGTCAGCAACCTGTGTCCAAATACCCTCTTGATTAACATGCATCCGGATCTCGACATATATATAGGGGGTGTTTAGTTCTCATGTGCTAAACTTTAGCACCTATCACATCGGATGTTTGATACTAATTAGGAGTATTAAATATAGTCTAATTATAAAACTAATTACACAGATGGAGTCTAATTCGTGAGACGAATCTATTAAGTCTAATTAGTCCATGATTTGACAATGTGGTGCTACAGTAACCATTTGCTAATGGTGAATTAATTCGGCTTAATAGATTCGTCTCGCGAATTAGTCTAGGGATTCTGCAATTAGTTTTATAATTAGCTCATGTTTAGTCCTCCTAATTAGCATATGTGACCTACTAAAGTTTAGCACATCGTATCCAAACACCCCATAATAATCGCTCATATTATTAGTTAATATCTGAATATCTGACCTTGTGGACTTGTGGTGATAATGCAGGTGACCTGAAGCCTGGTGCTGACGTCCAGATTACAGGGCCCGTTGGTAAAGAAATGCTCATGCCCAAAGACCCCAACGCTAATATTATAATGGTAAAGCTTAATTGTCAGATCCAGTTCAGTACCTGCATAATGACGGCAACCAGAAATTTTATAGTCTTTCATGCCAATTGCTTCCAGCTTGCGACCGGTACCGGTATTGCTCCATTCCGCTCATTCCTGTGGAAGATGTTCTTCGAGAAGCATGACGACTACCAGGTACGTATCAAAATCTTCATATCGCCAACTAAAATCCACGGTGAACATGGAAGCAACAAGTTTGAATTACATTCTTGTGCAGTTCAACGGTCTTGCATGGCTCTTCTTGGGAGTTCCAACGAGCAGTTCGCTGCTCTACCCGGATGTCAGTACATCGATCTCTGCTGTTTTCATGAGCACTTCATCACAAGCTAATCTTTTTCCTTTTCATGTGATACTTAACCTCCATAGCTGCGCTGCATTTTGCGAAACATTATTTAGGAGTTTGAGAAGATGAAGACGAAAGCGCCGAATAATTTCCGCGTGGACTACGCTGTCAGCAGAGAGCAGACCAACGCTCAGGGAGAGAAGATGTACATCCAGACCCGGATGGCGGAATACAAGGAGGAGCTGTGGGAGCTTCTGAAGAAGGACAACACCTACGTCTACATGTGTGGGTTGAAAGGCATGGAGAAGGGTATCGATGAGATCATGGTGACACTGGCTGAGAAAGACGGTATGTATACAATCTTCTGAACCTTTTTGTGTGGAAGGTCTTGATGTCCAAATGATGCTGAATTTTGCTGCTTGGCTTGCACAATGTTAGGAATTGACTGGTTCGAGTACAAGAAGCAGCTGAAGAAGGGAGAGCAATGGAACGTGGAAGTCTACTAACTGTGGATATTACGTCGATCTCAACATTTGTGTTGTGTGTATCTGTGCATACACCTGTATGTGCGTATGGTCAAGATGTACTACGTATATAATGTAGATAGTGGGGTTTTTTTCGATTTTACCATGGCTGTTTCTTTTCAGTTTTATATATATGTACTTGCATTATAATTCCCACTCAATTTGTATCCAAAGAGTAATATTCATACAGTCCACAAGTAAAAAGAGCTGTGAAGTCACTCGCCGAATTTGTAATTAATCATTGTAACTCCCCTCCGCACACGCACAAAATTGTTGTAACAGCTGTCGTATTTGTTTTTACGCACAATCTGAACGAATTGTTTTCACCATGCTGGTATGAGAACATCGCCCCTCCTGATACGCCAAAAGAGAGGAGGGCGATCTTATTGCTGCAATTGTTACAACCCAACGTCCAATGGTCAGGGTGGATGCAGCGGCTCCTGCTCTTTGTCAGTGTGGACAAGATACACGCAACACAAAAGCGAGATGCAATACCAAACGGCAGTTGTAGACTCGCACATTCCATCGCTATCCCTTCTTCAGGGGCGTCTTGTACCTCCTCGCCACCGATGATCCCAATCTCTAGAGGGCAGCGCTAGCAGTTGGACTCCGGGACGGAGCTGGCGACCACCAGTGCGGCGTTGCATGGAGCAGCTAGCGAGGCCGCCAGGCCCAGGTGGGCGTCGGCGTCGCCGTGAATGAAGCAGTTGCCGATTGGGCCAATGGGCCGATCGCAGCGACATGCTAGCAGGGCTTTGGAGCACCGCGGCAGCCAGAAAAGCGCAGAACCTATAAATCTTCCGGAAGAAATTTTTCATCTAATCTTTCAATATCTGAGATCCGTGCAAAGCCAAATGAATCGGATGAAACCGTATGCAGCGCAGCTGGCTTGATGGAAACGAGCTAGACACGTGTCAATATCCCGTTGGGTGCTATGGAGGAGTGACGGGATGGGTTTTCTTTGGATTTGAAACTTTGATTTCATTTTTCTCTCAAATCGTAACTCCGTTTTTTATTCTCTTTGCACCATCGTGTTATTTAGAATCAATGTAACAAAATGAGATCCAATATGACTATATTTTATTATATTTTTTTAAAAATCAACATTTTAGATGAACTATCTCAACTTTTGTGTAAAAAAGTTGGTGAATGTCAAAAAAAACTCCAAACGGAATAGGCTCAACATTTTTCCTCACCAACATTTTATTGACCTTAGCTTGTTTAACCAACATATATTTCTTTATAGTTTCAGCTCCAATACCTCCAGTTGACCAACATTTTATATTTAGTCTCAACATTTCAGTCTCAACGTCTCCACGAATATAATTCAACGTATTTATATTTACAGTCTCATTATTTCTGAAGAAATGGTTTAACCTTTATAGTATTTCAACGCAACATTTTATATTTAAGATTCAACATTACCGTGGTTTGGTTCAACATTTATACTCTTTGAACATAACATTATATATTCGACTTTAACATTTTTGTTTCCTTGTCCAACATATTTATTAGTGAAACTCAATATTTTACATATTCAGTTTCAACATTTTTAGTGGGTTCAACATTTTTAATATTGCAATGCAACATTTTATATTTCAGTTTCAACATTTCCGATGGTTTGGTTCAACGTCTATACTAATGAAACTCAACATCTATTTAATGTTTCTCAACAATTTTTTGACAGTCCTCAACTCTTTCTTAAAGTTATGGTGAATCCCCAAATTTATTTAGGTTGCCCAACATTTCCACAAATGACCTAACATTTTTCCAAACTATTTTTCTCACCAACATTTTATTGATCTTAACTTTTTTAATTATCATATATTTCTTTATATTTTCAGCTTTAACATTTCCAATTGACCAACATTTTATGTTTCATTTCAACATTTTAAATGAATAGGCTCAACATTTCTACTAATAGAATTCAACATTTAATATTTACAGTCTCATTACTTCTGATGGAATGGTCCAACATTTCTAGTATTTCAATGCAACATTTTACATTTAAGATTCAACATTACCATTGGTTTGGTTGAACATTTTTACTCTTGAACCCAACATTATATATTCGATTTCAATATCATTTGTTTGTCCAACAACTTTATTAGTGAAACTTTACATTTCGTATTACCAGTTTCAACAATTTATAGGTATAGTTCAACATTTTTAGTATTGCAATGCAATATTTCATAATTCAATTTCAAACGTGATTAATTCTACGTTTATAATTAACAGGTGGAGTAACACTTCATGAGGTGTTGGCCGATTTATGATGATTGTTGTTTCTTATTTGGCTATAATCCTATGGACCATATAGTTCTGGAGTTTGTTTGGAGAATTAATTTTTCTTAGGTCTGGAATTTATATAATAATAACTTTCTTTTCAAGATATGTGTTTTTGTCAAATATATCATTTGTATTTAGACAAATCAAACGGATGATATGTACAAAGTAAATATTGGTATATGCATATTTTCTCAGTTATTATTTCATTTTTGAACTTCAAATTTCAACTTGCCAGTCCCCATCTGATACTATCCCTCTTCAAAACTTCAAACCACATGCCCTGCAAAAAATATTCAACTTCTGAACTAAGTACAGTGTCGTGGAAAAAGTTAAAAGCACTAAGCATGCAATTCTTCATGTATCTGTATAGTGTCATGAAAAAAGTCAAAGGTATATGGTATGATTTTGTGTATGTGCGTGCAATCTAATGGAACGGATGGAAATAGGTGGTGCTGAACTTAATGGATGGTTGCTGGCCTTTATAGTTCAACCTCTTACGCATCTTTCGGAAGCCATATAGGAAGCCCTCCAGAAAAGTTGCTTTTCTCATTTTCATTGTATCCTTAGCTTTGCAACACACGACCCTCTCAAAATGTTTATCACTTTATTTGTTTCCAAAAACACTTGGCATTTTGATCATTTCATCTTATAAGGGTACTGTACTATAGAAATGTTCTAGAAACACTAAAAATTATTTTTATGTGGGCATTTTGATCATTTCATCTTGTAGTAGATGAATTGCCTTGGTAAAAGCAAAGGTTGGTAAAATTGTGTACGTGTTTCAAGCAAAATAGTACTCCATACTACACTGCACAAGTCAAAAGAGACGTGAAGTCACTTGCCGAATTATTAAGGGATGGTGTACATGTCTCCGTAGTTTCAATCGGTCACGTTACACGAAAACCAGGTGGCAGCGGATCGTCTGATCCGGATGCATCATCATTCAACACCCATTCTAGGTCGCCCGACCTTATGGACGTTTGCTTTACGATTACACGTACAACTGTAGAAGTGTGCGTGTGATGGACCTGCGGCGTTCCGGTGAGTACGAGCGCTAAAGGCTCAGTTCTTCCGGAAGAGAGAAAAGCTGCGCCACACTCCCACGCAGCACGAAACGGACTGAGCGTGTCTGCCTATAAAGAGCCCGTTTGTATCATTTGTATGTCTTGTCTGCTGCAAGATGTCAACGTATACGCGCAAACGGAATACGTATGTAGACATCGTCGTATAGTAGCTCATTGCACAGGTACTCTACCCCAGATGCATAGATGGGCGCGCAGGCGCATCCCTCCATGCTCCATCCACAACTCTGGCCTGCGCCCCTGCAGCAGCCTGCACGCACACACCGCACGGCAGGCATGCACGAATCGCACGCGCGCAGGCCGCCGGCCGGCCCGTCCCAAGGGATGTTTGATCATCACGCTAAACTAATTAGAAGTATTAAATATAAATTATTTACAAAACCTATTACACGGATGGAGGCTAAACGGCGAGACGAATCTATTAAACCTAATTAGTTCATGATTTGACAATGTGCTGCTACAGTAACCATTTGCTAATGATGGATTAATTAGGCTTAATAGATTCTCCTCGTCATTTAGCGTCCGCCCGTGTAATTAGTTTTATAATTAACTCATATTTAATTATTTTTAATTAACCTCCGAATATTCGATGTACATGGACTAAACTTTAACTCCAAGATCAAATACCCTTAGTCCCTGTGACACCACGCGAGCCCTGGGTTTCCAAACCCTAAACCTCCCTGCCCCAGCGCAGCGCCTGCGGCCTGCAGCGCCGGCGGAGTCAATGCTCCGTGCTCGCTCGCAAACAGCCATGCTGGCGTTACTTTCTCCTCTCGACCTGCTTCGTCGTCCTCCCGACCTCCGGTGTCCAGCTCCAACGCGATCGCGGTGCCTGCGTGACTGTGCAGAAACCGTAGCCAACGGGCAGGATTGCAGAGCCAGGCATGTGAGCATGTCCATTGAAGGCGGACGACGCTTTCGGGATAGGAGAGCAGACTGCAGGGCAAGGGAGGGGGACATCTTCTGGCGCTGCCAGCAGAGTGGCAGTGCTGGAACCTGGAATCGTTCGGCCTACTCTGACCCGAACGCTAGGCCAGGGCGCGAGGCGAGGCCGCAGGCCTGCAGCAGCTTCTATTCCTCGGGCCTGATTAGAATCTTTGTCCTGCCCTGTTTTCCACTGCAGTGCCCAGGAGCAAATAAATTGCTAGAGTAGCCAACAACCTCAGGTCCCCAGGACCCCAACCCGCCATGGCGACACACGGATGACTACATAATTCGCCGCGTTTTATGATCCCGTGGGAATTCTTATGTGTATACAATGGATTTCACAGCCGATTTTACATTTTTTTTTACAAGAGCTTTTGATTTCACGGTTCACACAAAACAAATGCCGGATGAGAGTGTGTTGGAGCGACGACAAGCGGCGGACAGAATGGGAGATTGATGATGCCACGTCTCCCATTAAAAATTATCTGCCATGTATCGAGCCATTAAACCCTGTTGCTAAGTGCAGAGCTTTATGTAAATATAATTACGGGGGTGTTTGGATACGAGGTGTTAAATTTTAACAGTGTCACATCGGATGTTCGGATGCTAATTAGGAGAACTAAACATGAGCTAATTATAAAACTAATTGCAGAACCCTGTGTTAATTCGCGAGATAAATCTATTAAGCCTAATTAATCCATCATTAGCAAATGGTTACTGTAGCACCACATTGTCAAATCATGGACTAATTAGGCTTAATAGATTCGTCTCGCGAATTATACTCCATCTGTGCAATTAGTTTTATAATTAGCCTATATTTAATACTCCTAATTAGCATCCAAACATCCGATGTGACGGGTGTTAAACTTTAATAGGTGGTTGCCAAACAGGCCCTACATAAAATGAGATTTTCTTTCTGTCCTCGTATAACACGTCCCGTTGAACAACAATTGGATTTTCCACCCGCAGGATTTTGATTTGAAGTGGCATGTTGCATCCCTGGTTTCTGGCCGCCGACATGCTCCAAACCATGTACTCCCTCCGTTCGCGAATAGATGTCCCTGTAGTTCAAATGAAAACGTTCGCGAATAGATGTCGTCGTAGTTCAATCACCGCTCTACTTTCCATTTTTACCCTCCGCATCTTCCTCCATACTGCCGAGTCCACACTGCTGCCGAGTCCACCTCCCTCCTCCGATTCGCCACCAGCCCCGCCGCCTGCACAGCGCTTCCAGCCCCACCTCCCTCCTCCTGTGCGTCGCCAGCCCCCCGCCAGCCACCCTCGCCCCCGCGCGCGCCTTCCTCTCCGCAGATTCGCCGTCACTCTGAGGGTGTGTTTGGTTGCACTGTGGCTTTTGCAAAAGTAGCTGTGAGCTGTGGGCTGTGGAAAAAGCTACTGTGAGCTGTGGGCTGTGAGAAAGCTGAAAGCCGTTTGGTGAAACAACTGTGGCTTTTTGAAAACCCTTACAAGCGGACCCACGTGTCATTCACAGTCCACCCCACTGAACTCTCTTCCTCTCTCACTGACATGCGGACCCCACTCGTCATTATCTTCTTCTTCCTCCAGGCGCACAGATCTTCTTCCTCCAGGCGCACTGGGTCGCGGGCTAGGCCGAGGAGGTGCTCTCCTCCATGGAGCGCGAGGTCGAGCTCCTCGCCCTCACGCACCTCCACCCCATCTCCACCCTCGACCCTCCTCCTTCCTCCTCTCACCGGAGTAGCACACCGCACCGAGACAAGCAGCGCCACTTACCCCAATGGCCGCGCCTCACCCTTCCCCTTTCCCTTCCCCAACCACTAGAATGGGATGCCCGCGCCCTCCCCTTGCTCCTCCTACCTTCCCCTTGGTCCCTAGTAGCTCGAGGCCTCGGACCGGGGAGCTCTCGAGCTCGCCCGGCCTCTACCCATGGCGGGCCGGTGCGGGGAAAAAGATGACCTCCGGCAGGTCGATAGGAGAAGGGAGGAGGGGCACCGCAGAGAGGGGGCGCCACCGCCGGAGGAGGAGGAGGGGCGCCGCCGCCGGAGGAGGAACGGTGCCGGGCAGGGAGAGCCGGCAGGTGAGGGAGACGGAAAAAGAAAAGAAAAGAAGCGAACCGGTACAACATAACCCATGGCAGTGGGTAATTTCTTTCAACTTGTGAAAGCCAAAGCTCCAAAAAGCACCTCCTCCCCTGCTGTGAAAAATGAACTGCACAAAAGCAGCTTTCTCTAGAAGCTAAGGAGTATGAGTACCCCCTTTGGTTTGGCTTCTGGCTTTTTTAGGAAGCCACAGCACCTAAAAAGCCAAACCAAACGGACCCTGAACCCGTTGTCGTCCTACGGTCCTGCCTGGCTTTTATCGCCGGGGATGCTTAGATCTTCTCGTTCCTGTTCTACCCGTCCGTAATTGGAGATCTTTTCAGTTCTTTCGCTCATTGCTTGTTTTGTTTGCGGTTGCTGTTCGTTCCTCTGGATTCTTCCTCCTGCTTTTATTTGGAAAAGATAATTCTTCCTCTTTTCTGCTTCTCCCTGTGCAGTCTACGTTCTTGATTAGTTTGTGTGCTCTGGTTTCGTTTCTGCAGGCAGAGCCGAGGACGGGATGGCGAACCTGACGAATGGATTTGCCAGCTTCCAATGCGCACGGTTGATGCATATCGAGAAAGTGCACATGCAAGCTTCTGGACTACCTTCTCTCTGTTTCAGAAGATGCGCCCAGCTTGATAACTCTAGGTGAAGTTGATGCTGTCAAATATTCTTCTCTCCGAGAGCGTCAAACGTTTATTTTTTTACAGGAGGATTCCAAGTGCTTGTTGCAGTCTGATAGCCTCTTATTATATTGAACTATTTGAAAGAAGCAGTGTCACGATTTCCAAACTGACTGAAGTATGATTCAGATAAGAGAACCAAAAGAACATGTAAAAGGTCTTCAGTTAGAAATGATATGTATAATCAATTGAGTACTTATTTCAAATTGCGAGCTTTGATCTGACACTTCCTACCGTGTTATTGTTGCATTGTTTAATTTGATGATAGCGTGCTAATTGTTTGATTTCATGCCTGCAAGATGATACCACAAAATTCTTTGATTTCGTGGTTATTGGTAGCGGTGTTGCTGGCCTAAGGTATGCTTTGGAAGTTTCAAAGTATAGCTCTATTGCTATTATCACCAAAGCAGAGCCTCATGAGAGCAACACAAACTACGCACAAGGCGGAGTCAGTGCTGTTCTCTGCCCCTCGGATTCTGTAGAAAGTCACATGAAAGACACAATTGTTGCAGGGGCTTATCTATGCGATGAAGAGATTGCCAGGGCCCAACAGACACAATTGTTGTTAAGAAACCTCAAGTTGTTGTACAAGGAATTGTTGTACAAGGAGTATTTAGGTGTTGAGATAGGTGTAGAAAGGATAGGAAGTTCTATTCAATTTGTGAGGAGTACTGCAACACTTTGCATTTCTGCACTAGCATACTGTGAGGATGACATGTCCATATTCAATCTGTGAATTGCATTTTTGCAGATGTATGTACCGTAACAATTTGTACTAAATACTGTTTGAGGAGTATTGCTCTCAGAATCTGTTTTTCGGCTCAAAATTGGTCAGTTCTATTGGAGTACCTTCCTTTCTTGGTGTCCAGTCTGTGGTTCTGTAAAGTTTGTACCCTCTCTTGGTAAAGATGATAGCAATATCTTAACTGACATGAAGAAATAGCAATATCAAGCACATTCATTTGTATAGCACATTCATTTTGTCATGCTAAAATTTCTTAACTGACATCAAGAATAATTGAACCACATTTATCACAGGCTGTCAACTTAGCAGCAATTATTTCATCCATTATGCAAAACTAACCACAATGTAGTTTAAAAGATCGATCAAGAATAAATTACACATAGTTTTTTTGCTCTTTATTCGTTGATTTGTGCCATAGCATCTTGCACCAATTGCGCTTCACACTTCAGTTGCAAAGAGAGACACCCTTGCCTTTCGAGCATCCCTTTCTTGATGTGAGGAACATCATATCCATTTCCACCACCAAGTTTCATAACTTCCTTCATACATCTATGGAGAGTCAAGAAAATTCTATTTGCTTGACGCACCGAATAACGTTCAAAAGCCTGATCCGCATATTGATATATTTTAGAACATTTTTTCATAATAAGTTGTTGCACACACAATTGCAAAGGAAAAGCAAACAAGTTTAGAGCTCTCACCTGATCTACAGTGGCTACAAGCTCTTCAGTTGTTTTGGATGTTGTTTTGTACTGGATTGACTGAATAGAGTTAAAGAAGCCTAAATCCAAGACATTGAAATCAGGTGAATTTGCTGGCTGACAGACAAGTCTCATGTCAAACCCATGTTGCTTAGCAGCCTCACAAAACATTGTGTCATTAGGAGTAAGATGGGGTCTAGCATTGTTCTGCTGTATGAATATTGGCTTGTTGGCATCTCTAGGCGGCCACTTAGCACGAATAGCTGGTAAGACCTTTTCGATCATGAATTCTCGAATGACTTCCTTTTTTACCGAGTCGATAGGCTTCATCTCTATTGTTCCTGCAAGCTGGTTTGCACTTGACCTCTTGGCTGCCTCATATGTCACGAATGGGAAGCAACCAATCTTTCCATCAATTGTGCAATTGCCATCAGGATCAAATCTTGGTCGAGCAACGGCAGTCAAAAACATGATCCTAGGAATGTAATTTCTTGCTCTTGCAAGTTCGAACCGGTTGTTCTTCTCCTGCAATTGTATAATATCTCTCTGCTTTTCTTGTAATGTAGTACCATTTTTCATCAATGAACACATAATCAAATAGACCTTGGAACATGGGATCATGTGGTACACTGCTTGGGTCAAGCATAGATAGACACCACTTCAGCCCGTCCTTCTTGTTTTTGTCTGTTAAGTAGGGCTTGATGCTGCTTGAGACACGCTTTATAATGCATTCACGTTTCATTGCATGCAATTTGCTTTTACTGATACCAAAGTGCTGAGCCACATCATGTATTGTTGTACGACTTGACAAAGGAAGATCGCGGAGTGTTGACACATCCACCTCAATCTTCTTGCGACCACACCTGGACTTTCCACTTGAAACATCAACTAGCATACCTTGGTCTATGCAGGTTTTTCCCTTTTTCCAGATACGCTGGACTGTCCGAAGAGGTACTGAGAATTTCTCTAAAACTTCACTCATCTCATGACCCTTTAAATTTCCATTCCTACCTTTGCTATCAAAGATTCGAATATTGCTTTTCGTTTCTCATGCACAACAGGTCTCCTCCGTGCACTCTCTTGAGGTTGTAGAACAGCCCCTGTATCAGAACCATTCTCTGTATCCAAATTTAAATCAATATCATTCACTGCTCTTGGGCATGTTGTGGCTAGTGGCGATCTCCCATGTCTTGCTGTAGGGGACCTCAAATGTGGTGACAATAACATTCGGCTTAGCGATGATCTGAAAAGTAACATGCTTGTACAAGGGGACTTTCTTTTCTTCCTCCTTTGCCATTCTACTTGATCATTTATCCTGACCTCCACAGCCCTACACGAGTATTAATTTAACATGAGTTGTGCACAAAAGAGGGAGTACTTAAACTGGTCGGTAGCTATCATGGTTAGAAAAAAAAGGTAATTGGTATTGGTTATCTTGATCCTATGTCAGCACATGACAAAGATGAACACTGTCCAATCAAAAAGAGAAAGAAATGACCATCCACAGCATCACAGCATACATCTGGGGGTAGCAATGCTACCAGCTTCACGTATGTTAAGCACAAATGACAGTAACCAAAGGGAACAAACAATGATACACATATGAGATAGTCACCCTTACTGTACCACACAACTCAGCGTGTACTCACCAAATGGAGTAGTATTACTGCCAATCACAACGATGAGATAGAAATCATACTTGTATTACTGCCATCTAAGAAACAGATACTCCCTGATCAAATGGAACACAACTCTACTGACCAAATGGACTAGAAAAATGCTGAATAACTAAATGGGCTACACAAATTTCTGATCATAGCAAATGGATTAGACAATTCCTTGGTCCTACCAATGCAAATATGCTAACCAAGTGCAGGGAGTTATATGCGTAGGAGTACCATTTTGATGAGATGGAGAAGACACAACAGTGTTCTTACTTTGAGTTTATCTCGTGGCCTATTTTGGAAAATTTTCATTGCAAGCGAGCGATATCTTGCAGTGGTAAATAAACATTGTATTAGAAGCTTAACATGCTAATCAAGTGGTGATCAGACTAGTATGGCATAGTGGACAACATTTTCCAGATTTATGGACAAAGATGTGTTTCATGCTTCAAAATCATTATATGGGCAACTAAAAAAATATGATCATAGTGGACCAGGCTTCAATTGAATCTTCGGTGGTGGTGCTTCCATTCCATCTGCACTCAGATGCAAAACACACACACAAGTTGGAATAAATTAAAACACCAGAATAATTGAACAACAGGAGCCTATAGGCCTGGGCCCTATCCTATTCTGATCATAGCAAATGGATTAGACAATTTTCACATATTGGCTTCAAATTGTCACATCACAATGCAGAGCAACCTAGAATCACCATCATCAAAAGATTGAACTCGTAGATGGATCGACAAACCAAGAAAGACATCTGATGTCATACCTCATAGATGGAGAAGGGAAATCTTGGCAAAGAGTTGATGGGCGCGATGACGAGGCTAAACCCGCAAGCAACACAGGCGAAGAGTTGCCTAGCTGCATACCCACGTGCGCCGAAGGGTTGAGGGTGGTGTCGACGAACGCGGGGGAGGGGAAGCCCAAGGAGATGTCCTCCCATGCCAGCAGTGACCCCGCCGCCCCGGCAAGATGCGCCACTGGGGCTGCAGTGGAGGGAGCGGTGCCAGGGAGGAGCTGGGATGGTGCGGTGGAGGAGGAGCCTGGAACGGCGAAGCACGGCGGGGCCATCGGGACGGCGGGGCCATCAGGCGAAGCATGGTGGCAGCGCCATCGGTGGATCTGGGCAAAGCGGAGCCACCTGGGGGAAACAGGGGATGGATCGGTGGAATTAGGATGGGCAAAATAGTAATTTCACAGGTTCCTTAATTTCGTCGAACCGGTTGGGAACGACATCTATTCGCGAACGGAGGGAGTACGTGGCAGATGATCAAACACCGCTTCATGTGGCATGGCCACACGCATAGGGAGCTTCCACTTGGGGATTTTGACCTGTCGCGACCGCAACCGACTGATACAGTAAAGAAGTGGTAGAGATGTTGTTTCGTTGAGCCTACATCCATTCCCTATCCCGTTGCATTCCAATTTCGAATGCTGACCGTAAAATGTAAATCCAACGTAGAGCCTACCTCCAACCAGGACAAGATGATTATGCGCACGGTACAGTTTTCCGTTTGCCAGCATGCACGCGAGAAAGCCAGTGTAAAAAAACGAGGCAAGTGTATCACGTTTCCAATGGTGCTGTTCCGTTTCAGGCAGCTGCCTGCGTGGCGTAGCGGGCTAGCGGCACGGTACCCCGCCGGGAGACGAGCGATATTCGAGAGACAAACCGCCGGTTGCTCACGCAGCCCGCAGAGGATCCCATGGCTCCCGCAGGCGCGCGTGGCCCGGCTGGGGGCGTCGCTTCACCGATCCCCACGCGACCTTGTGCAGTGTGCCGGCTGACCCGGGCCGGGATAGCCTGGCGCCCTTGGGCGCGGGTCGCCTTGGCCCTTGCGGTTCGACAGGCCGGCGGCTGCGCGGCTCCACTCGCCACTCGCTGACGGCTGACCAGACCAAGGGCGCGTTCGTGCGTGCGTGCGCAGCGCACGCGGTGAGGGAAAGAAAGGGCAGGGCACGTCTTGTTCTGGGCGGACAGCGGCATCAGCTTTTTGCTGTTGGTTTGTTCCCCCGGTCCAAATTTCAGGCTAGCATGTACTGTACGGATGACTAGCTACTCCTCGAGTGCGGACACGGTAGACTGTACAGTACAAGCCTCGAGTACAAAGTATGCTCAGGACAGTAAGACACGCAGGACAGTAAGACACGTACTGTACTCATTAGGACACTTCACGTTTTTTTGTTTTTAGTTTGCATATCGTTGACACGAAAACTGCGTTGAACAACAAATAGGGCCTCCGAAATCTGCTTAACTTCAGTGCAGGCTCCAAATCGACTCGCGAAGGTGCAAGGGTGCCAATCAATTTAACCTGAAAATTGACAAGTAAACATTAAATTACTGAGTCGATCGGCGGCGAAGCTTTTCAAACTCATGGGTAGGCGTGGATATTCATTGTAATCATGCAATGTAAATAAATGAAATCATTAATGTCATATGCCATGAGCTATATGAACCTACGGGCTAAGATAAAAGCATTGTAAAAACAACATCCATAAAAGAAGCCCTTGTTCACCATACACACATCAGATAAACTAACAGATCTAATCAATGTCTTGATAAGTGTATTCAACTTAGGCAAGGTAATATGAATGAGAGGGCATTGACATGAATCTATTAATCTAAAAGATTAGAACACAGCAAACAAGAGCCTCTTATCTGCCGCTTACAAGCTAATTAAGCTAACAGATCTAATTAATGTCATGATACATGTATTGAACTTAGATAAGGTAACAAGAATGAGAGGACATTAACTTTGGCCCATTAATTTAGCAGACAAGCTTGCGACAGCAAGGCCTCGTACGCACACCTATCGGCTCAATGACATCATCGCGCTTCTATGAGATATGGATGATACCCAGCCGATGCATCAGCTCTCAACAGTAGCGTATGTAAAACAATAAAAGCATGCAAGATCTAACTAGCCGATATGATCAGATAACTAGTGAATGCTTAAACAAGGTCAAGGAGCCGATGAAGACAACCTAACCAGATCTAAGCCGTTCGATAACTGTAAGCGCTTGATAAAACGAAGAGATCGATATGATACAACTTAATAAAACCAAACAACTCGATAACTGTGAGCAACGTCGAAGACAAGCAGAATATTGGATAAAGCCTAGAAAGTTCTACTTGTGATCTAAGATAACTCGATAATTAGCCACACGCACGAATATCAGAATATAAGATTTAACTTAGAAAGTTCCGATAGAGCACGTGATGACCGAGTGACGGTATTTACAAGCTCGCTTGAGATTGAAGCCGATGCAACCGTGCGTGTCGGAAAGAACTCGTCGAATCTACTCTACTCCTACTCCTAGGGTTTTGACGGTGTGGTGCTGAAAGGTTGTATTAATTGATTGATTGATTTGGCAGGGGTACATATTTATACTCTAGGCTAATAACTCCTAGTTGAGTCATAAAAAACTTGCCTAACAATAAATATCTAAACTAAAGAAAATATTAAAATACATGAACTCTATTTTCCCTTACGTAGAGTCCTCGCTAATAAAGCTTCCTCCAACCCATCTATACAAAGATCGGTCCACATGTGTGATTAATCCATACTGCTCCTACGTGACGCATGCAAGGTAAACCAACACCCACACCGTAACCTTCCCTTCTTTACTTTAATCACCTTTGTTTATACGTGAGGGCTTTTTCGTTAGGCCTGTTCGCTTCAGCTTATTTAGCTGGCTTATCAACCATCGAATAATGTTTTTCTCTCATAACAAATCAGCCGTTTCAACTTTTCAGCCGGCTTATAAGTCCAGCCGTTTCAGCTTCTCAATACCAACCTTACCTTCTTTATTCTAATCACCTTTTCTTGCTTGACCAATCTGATGAAGTCCATCTTTGCATTAGAACTCCTGGACTCCATGTCTGACAGCTTCTGCACGTTACCAATCACCGTCTGTATGTACGCTAGCTTCTCATCGTACGTCATATGCGATTCCAACGTATGCACGCTAGCAGCCGGCAATCTCTCACTCCGGATCTTATGAGATTTTGCCCGGTGTCAACACATCTTCGCGGTCTAAAACTGTTGTGTTTTAGTGTTTACAGTATTTTAAAGGTTACTGGTCGTCAGAGTTAGGGCATCCACTCTTCCGCTCTAGTTCGTTCCTCGGATCAATGAAGTTAGAACATGCAGGACAAGAAGATGCGTCCAAAAGCTGACCTCCGGGCGCGAACGTGGAGTGTGATCGAGTCGTAGCTAGGCCATCAGATTGCAAGTACTGCATGTCTAGTCTAGTCTACGGTATACGGCTGCTCCACCGAGTCAACGTACCCTAGCTAGACATGCAAGCACCTCCAGGCTATATGCAACACGCAAAGCATGGAGTAGAACCGTGGCATGTCACCGCGTAGGCGGCCGGGACATGCAGGTAGCTGGGCCTGCAGCGCTCATGCATGCATGCATGGAATCATGAAAGTGAAGAAGCCTCCTCTCCTTTCTCCTCTGGATCCTGTACTCTGTGCCTGCGCGCGTGAGCTTTGTCTCCGCTCGTAAATGGGAGGGGGGGGCCTCTGCCCTGCTTGGCGCATTCCCTTGTTGTTACTTGTTACGTGCATGCATGCGTACTCTCTCCGTGCACCACACAAGCAGTCAGTCCGTCATACACATGCACGCTCCCTTGGCACTGGCCGGGCGCCGTCTTCTCTCTTCTGCGCCTCACTCTCTCGGCTCTCTGCGCCGCCGCCGTGCTTCGGCAAACGAGACGGGGGGACAAGGAGATCCAAGGCTCTGCGTGCTGCCCCACGCACGATCCAAAGGCTGGAAGCCGTCCTGATCTTCTCTCTCTCTTTGCTCGCCTCTGATTCCAGTCTCCAGCTAAGATCTGCTTCACGCCTTGACCTGTAAGGTTCATGGCGCCATATGCTTTTCTACGTGAGAAGCTACTGTAGACCAAATCCAACGCCCCCCTTATGTACCAATTTCACCATCCACCGCTAGTTTCTTGTATCCTCCAATATGCATGACTCACACCATGATCAAGCGCGCAGAGACTAATTAAATGTGTATGTTGTT
>NC_028450.1:29625684-29641058 GCF_000263155.2 Setaria italica | reverse complement strand
AGTTGACGGCCATGCACCTGAATTTCGACTAGAGGAATGCACGCATTTTCCTTTAAACTCGTTTAAACAGTGAAATGCTAAAAAATAAAGGAAGAAATGCAACAGCCTATTAGTATAGCGACATGTTACAAGTGGCAACTGCTCCTGTTTTAATTTTAGCCCATTGATTCATAACTGGACCATCAGATGAAGCGATCGTATATGTACAGAAAAACTCTAAAAAAATACCACGTGCTCCACGTACTGTAAAAATGGATCGTGACGCGCGATACCTTGCGCAAGCGTACGCGTGCGATTCGTACGTGTGGCCGGCAGCTACATGCTACTACTCGGATCGATCCTACTTCTCGTGCAGGTTTGGAACGTGGTGGTGGGGAAGTAAATGTGGGAGGCTGGGAGCGCGAGCTGCTAATGATGAGCCGATTAATTCCATAAACAGCCTGCCACGCGCGCATTGGCCTCCCGGCAGCGGCTTGGCCGGCTACGACTCCAGCTCCGATCCATGGCGCGCAGCCGCGCACTAGCTGTATTCATTTCATAGCCCCGTCGACCGAATAAATACAAACAGAAGAACCTTCCTTCGACTAACCACCCGCACTTTTAGGGTCTGTCAATATCATGCTGGAGCGATCTGGGGCCTTCCATCACCCAGGTGATTTTAGTGATCAAATCACCCAAATTTATGATGGGATAAAATCCGAGTGATTTGATGCCTCCTTTCACTCGGATGACTTGGGCCATCAAACCACCCAAAACTTATGGTGATCAAAAAGTTGGGTGAACAATAAAGGCTTGTTTGGGAAGGGGTGTTAAAGTTTAACACCTAAACTTTAACAACCCATCCAAACACCCTACATGTGTTAAAGTTTAACACCTCTTTGTTGGAAAAGAACTGCATTATCTTAAATGCTGTCTAATAAGTGGAGAGAGGAGGAGAGAGAGGGGGGCAACTAGGGAATAAGTGGGGAGGGGGACCACTTTTAACACCTTTAGCAAATTTTAACACCCCCTCCATGTATTTATGAAAAGAGAGGTGTTAAATTTTAACACTACTCTTTTAACACAAGTGTTTGGCAGCCATTTTGTTAAAAAGGTGTTAAATGGGGGGTGTTAAACTTTAACACCCACTTCCCAAACAGGCCCTAAGAGGTGCTCATCCGAATTTCAATCACCCAACAAGAACACCAAAATAGACAATAATTATGACAAAGCAATCAGAAATAAAGGCAAATGATGGTGCCAATGATGCAGCCCAACACATGATCAAATGAGAAAAACTACAAAAGAAATGGATAACTGAAAATCTCCAAAAATAAAAGTGAGTAATTGAAAGAAGAAAATGCAAAAGTAGACAGAACTACATAAAAGACATAATCTAGATATTTTGCACAAAATTTAATATAGTCTACAAAGTTTTAGAAAATAAGGGAAGTAATATGGCCCCACATATTCAAAATGAGAAAGACGGCATAGAGACAAATTAATTCAAAAAATTACTATGGTTTAAAGATTTTCATATGTTGAGGGCGGTAATGAAACCCCTCAAATGCAAAATGAGAAAAATTTCAAAAGAGCCAGATGACATAGATTCTACCAAATTCAAATTCTTCAAATATTCTATGGAATGCAGATAGACAAAAATTTAGGTGATCAGTAAAACCCACAAATGCAATTTATATACCAAAGTGTTCAGATTATTTCTATGAATTGCGAACATAAAGATTATTTGGGTAATCAGTGAAACCCCACAAATGAAAAAATAAACTTACATAATTTTTCTGTTTTCCTTGTTATGTAATCATAGTTGTGTCAAAAACCTAACCCCTGTTATGAGAATAAACTCTAGGATACATACTGCAAAAGAGAAAAAACTATTTCTTGGAATGGAGCCACAGAACATGAAAACAACTTAGATGTTTTCCTACAAATATGATACATGACTACTAACGGAGCATAAGGGACTCATATCTCACATGCTTAACCTGAAAGCCAAAACTCATTAGAATTATCAATTATGCAAAGTCAATTTGAAATTAATGAGACCAAAGTAGAAGTTCCAGTACATTAGATTTATCGTAACAATACTATCATCATGTAAATTAAATTATCTTATACAATCTTATTGGCATGGAGGTGCAGGCTCATTCACATCATCACTCTAAGGAACAACAAATCAGATGTAAGAAGAAAAATAATGATACACAATTATAATAGAATGGAAAACTATGATGTCAAAAGAAATTTCTGAGATGCAAAAATATTGTCAATTGAACACTAATAACCACATTGAGATATTATGAGATGGCTACCAGTTCAAACAAATTGGATATCCACCTTGCAAAAATACGAATCATCATATGCTTGAAAAGAATTGACCAGTCAATGATAAAATGAAGGAACTCACATGATGTCGGTGTTTAAACCCGACAACCTACCAAGGGGAGTACCTAAGGTAGAGTTTTGGTTGGTGGGTGTCGCCAAAATCAGGAACTCGATGGTGTACGTAGGCACACAATTTAGACATGTTCGAGTCGCTAGATCGCGTAGTACCCTACGTCCTATGTGTTATTTGCCTGTATTCAATTGAACTTGTCTGGAGGGGGTCCCTGCTCGTCCTTATATATTGGAGGAGCAGGGTTACAGGCCGATTATTTTACAGGAATAGTAGTCGGATTCAACTAGAGAGTCCAACTCTAATTGCTATGAGTAGTTTTCGAGTCCTCGACTAGTTCCTATCCTCCACGTAGACTGCACTATCCTGCACCGTAGTCTCCATGTATGATATGTCTCGGTGCACAACCCTATATGTAGGTTTGTCCAAACCTTCTAGTGGGCCCATGGATGTATGTATGACACATGCAACTTAAATCAAAAATCAACATATGCTGAATATGAGCAACCTGAGGGCTGACCAAAAATTTTATTGGCATCTAGACCTTCCAGGAAGTCCTTGAGCAAAGCCTACAACCGATGAGCTAACGAAGTGACGAAGTTGCTGTACATCGGGCTAAGCTGCAGAAACTACAGCACGAAGATGTCAACTAACTTATAATAGCTTATCAGAATGCATTGAAAAGAAATTTAACAGATATTTACAATGCACCTATAATATTTTTAATGACAGTATTTGACAGTGACATTATCACTGTAAATTCAACTAATTGTCACTGTCAACAAATGGAAATGTACAAAAATAGCATATTTAATATATTATGGAAAGGTATATGTTTTGGGTTTCTTACAAAAAAGGCATCGAGATAAACAAACAAGACAAGACAAGGATACAATAGAGTGACCAAATTATTTACTAAGAATGAACATTGAACCAGTACTCACCCTGGTAAACCCTAAAAAAATCATGACATCAAAGGAAATTGCTATGATAGGTAAAACTAAAAGAATCAACTAATAGACTGAGAGAAATCATGATATTTTCAAAAGCCAATTGATGAATCCATAGCTATTCAACATGCGAAACTAATATCCTGAATCACACCTAATGAAAAATAACGACTAAATGAAACTAGGGATCGAACGGAATTAGATTCAGAAAATTAGAAAGAACATTGGATTCGCCTCACCTGAGCATGTCACCTCTGAGAAGACAAAAGTATGCAGATCCAATGTTACAGATGGTGTACAAATCGAGTAACAAATTCCTTAAATGTCCCAAATTTCCCCAAGTACAAATGCAAAATACTCAAATTACTCAGATTTCTTTTACATGGAATGCATATTAACAAATTATTTTGGGAGTCACGGAAACTCCCAAATACAACTTTCTCAAATGTCCTAAATTTCCTCAAGTACAAATGCAAAATACTCAAATAACTCAGATTTCTTTTCTATGAAATGCAAATTAATAAATTAATTTGGGGAGCCATAGAAACCCCAAATACAGAATCCTCAAATGTCACAAATTTCCCAAATGACATATTCATAATACAAAAATAACTTAGATTTCTTTTCTATGGAATGTAGATTAACAAATTAATTTGGGGAGTCACGGAAACCCCCAAATACATATTACTCAAATGCCACAGACTTCCCAAATGACAGATGCATAATACACAAATAACTCATATTTCTTTTCTATGGAATGCAGATTAACAAATTATTTGGGGAGTCACTGAAACCCCAAATACAAATTTTTCAAATGTACAAATTTTCCCAATGACAAATGCAAATGTCAAAAAAAGGCTACTCCCTTTCATTGAGAAGTGTGAAATTCGAAAAAATAAGACAAGCCAGTGGGACAAGGACCCAGCATAATTTGGATATAGAAAAAGTGCAAAAAAGTCCATTGATAAATAACTTACACACAAATTATACTGTATAATGTACTAACTAAACTGACTTTACTGTTAAAGTGGCAAAGTTAGAAAAACAATTAAGCTTTTTGCATAATCTGATACTAATGGTATTAAGCTCATATATTAGCACAAAATGGTAGAGTCATATCAGATAAACACACAAATAGAATTCTGAACTTCTATATATAGGTAACATATAAGGTAATATCATACAAATGAATGTTGATTTAGAAGAAATATGAATTTAATATGAATGATTGGCACAACATTGTAGAAAGAAAAGAAACTCTAATTAGATAGCAAATAGATGTCACAGAAATAATGAAGAAAAAGTACCATCTCTACTTCAAATGGTTGCCTTCTGCAGGAAACCCTTTCTTGAAGATTGCATATTCGATCTGCATTGGAAGGGATTTGTTAACAAATCGGACAAATAAAGTGTGCATATAGTTTTTTTTTAAAGAACTGAGGTGTTGCTCATATCAAAATGCTTAGGATAGGATGGCCATTGTAAATATAATGCTGAGATGCTGAACCAAACTATGCTAAAGGTGAGGGAACAAAAGCAATTTAGCCAAAAAAAAAGAAAGATATTGAACAGCTGCATCAATTCAGCCAAAGAAAAAGCTAAAAGTATTTAACTTAAGCAAATTTCTTATGTACTATAAGAAAGATTAGGCTCAGGTGTAGGAATAAAGCACATGTATCAAACACTAACAGACATAGTCAAACAAATTATAGATCATAAAAGAATTATTTTACTATTCAATTCCAATGAAAAAGAAATTAAATAACTGAAACTACAAACTTGACAAATACTCAGAGAGGCTAAACAACAAAATGAGCATTGAAAAAATCAAGTGCATCGAAACCCTTTCATATACACTAGGATCCATAAGCAACCCCACATCTGTGATAAGCTAAAATATTCAGATAAGCTCGGAATCTTCAGCAAAATCATAAACAAAGGCTTCAACAATCAACCAAAAAGCTATTTGTAATAATTCCATTTTCTACTGACAATAGAAACACTTGGGTGTCCTTTACCTTTTCGCTAAAATTATCATAATATATAATGTTTACTAACTTTACCCTAAACATAAAATTGAGAATGAGAAGAAATAATCCATACCTAATTACAAACTGTAGGTGGTGTATCAGTTAGCACTTGCACACCAGTCAATAAGGCATTTTAACAATTGATACCAAGATATGAGCATCCTCATATTCCTAGTTATATGATTTAGTGTGGCGGATTCACCTCGATTTACCTTGATTTTAGCATAGTTAAGTCGCCTGACACGCGACACTCATGCCTTAGTCAAGTTAACTCGAAGTGCTGTCGGATTTCATCCGATTAAACCACTCAACAGGACCGAGTTTAGCAAACTCACAAGAAGGTGAGTGGTTCCAGAGAATACAGCAGATCCACAAAATTGACCAAATCTGACCATTTAGTTCAACATCCAAACGAGAATCAAAGTTTTTACAGGGTTCGAGCAGCAGAAAGGTAAAATAACGGAAGCTAGCGCCGGGGTCGGATGTCACTGATGAGGCCGATCAGGACGTCAGTGATCCCTCTCCTCGCCGTCCGAGGAAGGGTCCCACTCAACCGTCCAACCCGGAGGGAGCTGGGGCGGCCAAGTGCCAGCGGGAGCAAACTCAGGAGCTGCGACTTCACCTGAAAAGAAAGCCACAAACAAGGCTGAGCTGCTAAGCTCAACAAGACTTAACTGACCGGTGGTAAAACTACTCCACCACGCCTAGACATGCAAGGCTCTTTGGCTGAGGGGTTTATTTGCCAAAAGCGACTACGTTAGATCCTTGCTTTCAAGTTTTAGCTCAAATTCTACGTTCATTAACCAGTCTACGTTGGCATCTTATTCTAAGCAAACATAGGACCAACTTTATGTATATAAGCTCATCATCAAGACCACGTCATCATCAGACTCTTTCATTACTCAGTGTAGCATAGCGATCAAGCAATCTCAAACTGTGAGAGGCAGACGAATCGATTCGGGTCTCTTAACCATGCATGGCGAACCTAATCTCACGACATCCGCGCACCACAAGGGTCGCTTCCTGTGTCGGCCGTCCCCATCAATTCCCAGGCGCGTGTCAGGTCCAAACTTCCCTTAGCATGCAATGCTTCACAGTCCCGGCGTCTACCGTACTGTGACCGCACTTGCACCCACATGATGCACCATGGGAACCTCGTTCCAGGGACAGCAGGGGTATAAGCCACACCCTAGTTCAATCAGGTACTAGGCTTCCCCATCCCATAATAGGTATGCGAGTAGTACTTTCAAATACTTGATCACGAACACCACCACTGTCGGGCCTTAACAAGTTCCGTAGACAGACGGGGCGATCAGCCGAGCACCAAAGAGTTAACCAAAACCCTTCCCCGTCCATCGTCCTTATAGTTGTAACAGAAGGGAGTGATAGGAAATCACTCGACTTTTACCGCTTTCCTATTTAAGCATAGCAACTACTCGGTCCAACAACTAGTGTTCAGATCAAGGAACTATGTCATGCATCTAAGGTTGCAAACAACTCCTATACGTAAATGCACAAACACGAGAAAGAAGGCATGCGTAAGTTTTGGGGGAAAACTTTGGGATTCATGCTCCGGGGCTTGCCTTCAAGCGGAGGGGAGGGAAGCTGGTCTTTAGCTGGGGCGACTTCGGCTTCTGGAACTGGTAGCTCAGCGACAGCTTCGTCTTCTAGCACCGGGTGTAGCTCGTAGACGCCATCAGCAAGACGAAACTCTACACGAATGCAATGCAGGAGTTAGTATTTAGACGGTTATTTCAATAGCAACACTTGCAAGTCTTAGCCCAGAAACTTGTAGCAAAGCTACGGAAAGAGTGTGGGGTTTCAAGCTTCAGTGGATAGAGAACAGACCAAGGGTCGGATTGGAAGAACTTATGATCTGACTCTTAAACCTTAAGGGATAACTGTGATTGGGGTCCTCAGATCTATTACAGAGAAGTCCCTGAAATCTTACACAGATACCCTCGGGTTAAGGAAAAAGATACATCCGAGTCCTCGGGTGAGGCAGATAGGGGTCGGCTAACAGACAGGGTCGGGCGAGACGGAAAGAGGGGTCGGGCGAACAGCTAGGGTCGGGCGAAATGAAAAGAGGGGTCGGGCGAACAGCTAGGGTCGGGCGAAACGGAAAGAGGGGTCGGGCGAACAGCTAGGGTCAGGTGAAACGGTAAGGGGTCGGCAGCTTACCTTCGGTTTATAGGTGAAGCCTTTTGGGGTCGGGAAGGAGTAGACGTGGGCGAAAGGTCTTAAGCACTAAGGCTTTGGTGGCGGCGATGTCCGGCGGTGCTCCGGCGGCGGCGGAGCTTCTTGTGAGCAATAAGGAAGCTCTAGCACAACGCGGAGGAGCAGGCGGCTGGGTGGATTGGGAAGGTGCGGGTGTTGAGCGGAAATGAGAGTTTCCCAAGAACTTAGGTGGTGGCGCTCAAGCACAAAACAGAGAAACAAGACGGCGAGGCAACAATGGCGAAGGGAACTCCAGTAAGACTCTGGCATTCCCTTTTATAGATGCGCGGAGAGAGAGATGGAGTTGGAGTAGCACGAAGACCGGAAGAAAAGGGGGAGTGCGCTGTCATGGCGGCGATTGAGCGGCGATGGGCGGCGGAACAGGACTTCAAAGATAGCGTCCTCAGCTATTAGGCACTGGAGACAAGGCGGCGCAGGCACGGTTTTGCCGGTGGTTGAGATTTGGCGGAGGCGGGCGTCGTCGTGCGGCAGATCTGATGAGTGTGATAGGGGGAATGGCGCTATAAGCGAGGTTGCACAGGTGACAAGACAGGCGGGTTGCGGCTGCACGGGCGAGCGCGAAGCAGCGGTTTGCCGGGCACAGTTCTGGCAAGGCGGAAAAGAACTGTCGCGGCCGGAGTCGGGGTTGGCGATGGAGGAATCGTCGCGTAGCGAGTTCGGGGCGGCGCGACTGTGGAGAGGCGGCGAAAAAGCCGGAAGGCATCGGGCCTTGCAGCAGGGGATCCGGTGAGATGATGATGGTGCGAGCTGCGAGGCAGTTTGGGCGCAGCAGGCGGCAAAGCCCTGCCGCAGCGGCGACGGAGCACCAAGGCGCGGTTGGCGAGGGCGCGAGCGAGATGAGGCGCTGCAGAATGGGGTGCAGAGGGGCTTCTGCGGCGATTGGGGAGAATGGCGCGGGAAACCATTCGGTCGCGGCCGGTGACTGGGCGAAGCGACGGGCGTCGGGAAAGCTGAGCCACGCGGCGGGAGAGCTCTGAAGCGATGCAGGCCGCTCCAGTGCGTCTGCCTCGGGAGATCTGGGAAAAAGATTTGCGGGTCTACCCGTCCATCCACCGGTCATTCTCGGTTTCTCCTCTGCTTAAGATCGAAGGGACACTGCCTTGGGGAACTCAGAAGGAACCGACGGGGTGGGCTGGGGTCTCAGGGGTCGGGACCCTGACAGGAGGCGGAGCGCTTAAGCTCAGGGGAGGGCTGAGACAGAGGGATTTGGGGACTCGAATTAAGGGTAACTTGAAGGATTAACCGGGATCATTACATTTAGTCTCAAATAGGACTAATAATTTATAAATTAATTCTTAAAGCTAAGTAAACTCAAAACATAAAGAAACAAGCTATCATGTTTCTATCACTTAAATTATCAGACAAACTAATAGGTCATATCAGTTAGCGTGAACAAACCACTACAGAAAAAATGAAGAAAATAATGTTGAAGCTGGTAAAGAAGTATCAAAGCTACTGGAAATGACGTTGAAGCTGGCAGCCCTACCACCTCTCAAGTCCTTGCTGAGGGTCCATAAACAATCTTCTGGGTGGCTGACAGAGAAGTTTCAAAGTTGTTTTTTACATATTAAAGAATCTTCCTAATAATCCTAACACAAAAGATTGCTCAATAACCAGACAAAACTTGCTAGTGATGGCATGAACATTAGTCATCAGATCCTAAATAATATAGAAGTTGTCATGAATGATTCGTTTTATGAAATTAGACATCATTGATATCTAAAAAAGAAGAGCAAAAAACAACTAAACAAGCTCAAAATAAGATATAACACACCTTAGCAAGGAGAGAAAGACAATCTCATGCAAGCAACAGATTATAGAAATGTGCACACCATCAGTCCATCACAATTTCTGTTATTCTCTAACAAACATGATTGTACACCATTACAAACCAACAGGTGCATAATACAATGATAGAGTCACTAACGAACAACATGTCTAAACCATTATAATTTTTGTTAGTCACTAACCAACATGCTGATGTCCCTCCTGATGAGATCAAAATGCCTCTCAGACGGATGTGGTCAAAGAAATTACATATACAGACAAAGAAATCATATGAAATGCTAGCAAAACTTGACATTACCCAAACTTTCAAATATTGCAATAGTTACACCTTGTTTACATGCAAATGACAGCACAATCACCACTGGAACTTTAGTAGCTATGAATTGTAACCATCATGGCAGTTTCTGTTAGTTACTAACCAACATGCAGATGTCCTCCCTAATGAAATCAAAATGCCTCTCAGACAAATGTGGTCAAAGAAAATACATCAATAGACAAAGAAATCATACAAAATGCTAGCAAAAAGTGACATTACCCAAACTATTTCAAATATTGCAATAGTTACACCTTGTTTACATGCAAATGACAGTACAATCACCACTGGAACTTTAGTAGCTATGAATTGTAACCATCACAATTCTGTTAGTCACTAACCAACATGCAGATGCCCATCCTAATAAGATCAGAGTGCCTCTCAGATGAATGTGGTCGAAGAAAATAGACAAAGAAATCATATAACATGCAGGCGAAAGGAACCGAACAAACTAGCTGAACAAGCTAAACTACAGAGTGGAACTGGATAGGAATTCAAATTAGGACACGAATTATATGCGACCTAGTTCAGAAACATCACAGGAAGTCAAAAATTGATTCTACCCAAGATCCACAGCAATCAAATCACAGTGGGCGAAATTAACCCAGGTAAATTAGAGAACTTGAGAAATCGAACCAATCAGGAATCGATAACACAAGTAAACACAAGATCCATGGGTGTGGAACGTAGAAATCGACGGAAAACTAACTAGAACGATGAACCCTAGAGCCGCTTCTCCTCGGCAGCATGGGAGCCAGGCGGCTGCTCCCTTCCTCCTCCGCCCGATCCCGCCTCCAGCTCCCATGGTTGGCAAGGCGGCTCCGACGTGTGCTGAGGGTCATCTCGACAGCTATGGCGGTGGGGGCGTGAGGCGGACGTGCTGCCAGGGCCAGGGGGCGAGGCGGAGGCGGTGGTGCTGGGAGGCTCGAGGAGCCGTGGGACGAGCAGCTGGGGAGAAGCCAGCTCGACATCGGTGCAAGCTCGCCTTCCAGTGCGACGTGGGTAGGGGGCTTCGCCGCTAGTGGCGGCAGAGCGGGGACGGGGGAGTTGGACCTGGGGGCGGGGAAAGAAATGGAGCAGCATCGGAAATGCTGACTAGAAATATCGGTGGCTTCCAAAAATTGCAAAACAATGCAGCTTGACAAATGGACCAATCAAGTCAGCAACAAGATAGAGATAAAAGAGGAAAGGACAAAACGGAGGAAGCAGGTACAAAACATAGCAGATGAAACGGTCACCAAATCGAGTGAGCAAAGGCCTTACTTCACTTGGGTGAGATATAGCTTTTCCTGACTTTTATTGTGGGGTTGAGGCTGGCAGGACCTTGCATGCCTTGTTTCTGGCAAATACGATCAGGCATATTTATGAGAGCATTGGCTTACATAATTTATTATACTCCCTTATTTGCAAATTGTAGGTAGTTTTAACTTTTCTAGGTTTATAGATATTATTATTCATCTAGATATAATGTATGTCTAGATGCATAATAATATCTATGAACCTTAAAAGCCAAAACGACATACAATTTGAAATAGTATTTAACTATTCCCATATACTAGTCGTAAACCCTAGAGTAATATATTAATAATAAATACTTGCTACCCAAAAAAATAATTAATAGTACGTGCAAAATGAGGCTGGTTAGATTTCTTACGATGGAATTTGCCCATTCCGATTTCCCATATCCTCAACTCAACACGCGGTGCTCATATTTTCTTAGATTTATTCTAAAAAATAATGACGATATACTCTCGGTGGCAGGTGACATGATTGTCGACAACGAAGCGTCTATGGTGGCTTCGTCAATCTTTACGTGCGTGCATTGCCGTATTCACGGCGGTGAGTGTTCATGCATATATTTGAGCATATGTATTTGTGTTGGAATTCAAAAAAAATAATTAATATCTGGTCCATCATCATCCTCACATTTTCTCTATTCAACATTTTTTGAGTCTACATCACGCTTTTTCTTTCTCTCTGCTCTCATTTATCCTCCAACTAGGCATAATCCGAATGTGCCAAGTCTTATATCTTGCTTACATCACTTTATTATATTTGCTCTTATTGCACTTCGATTGTTATGCTTGGAGTTGGACTTTGTTTCTGGATGCTTGGAGTTTGCAAAAGATAAATAAGTAAATCTACCAAATTTGCTCCAAACCCCGCAATTTCTCTATGGTGGCTCAAATATAACTGTAAATCTAGTTAAGATATGTGTTCTCTTCTCTAACCACAGTTATCAACAACATTTCAAAAATTGCTAGCATGCACTGGCTAGGTAAGGGGTTAGGCCGTGTCTAGCGTATATCTAGTTGTGCCTTGGCATCGCTTAAGCATTTTAGGCGGTTATACTCCTTGCATACGTTATCTTAAACAGATGAAATTTAACATATTAAAATAAAAATTCAAAATTACAACCAATTCATGTGTTTTGTGATCATAATGTATATTTCTCCAATCCATCTCTGCTTGATCCAACTTTCATACATAGCTGAAATGTTAAATTGATTTCGGTCAAAAAAAACCACCTAGGCGCTGCTTGTTTCACTGAAACAGAGGTTATCAATAATGAAGTTTTATGGGTTACCAATAGTGGAGATTTATCCTACGGTATATAGATTCAAATGACATACGGACTGAAATCGAGCTTGTCACGGTGCACCAGCAAAAAATCATACTCCGGTTGCTATACACCCCGAACGTTTTGGTTCTAGGAGTATTTCGTTTTCTCTTAAATCTAAAATGTATTCAATCACTAATCAAACCTGAAGGAATGTAAACAAGATACGTACAATTGATCGATGCTTCTCGATGTACCAGATTGAGTGTAACAATTCTTTTGCATTGCAGAGCAAGGCCGTCAATGGCCACTGCTCCATGGCGATGGACCATAGCGCCGTCAGGGCATCAGTAGAGACAGACAACCCTGCCTCTTGCGCTTCCCGGCTTCCCCTCTATAAGTAGCGGACGCACTCTACTCCGATCCCCAGTCCCCCACTCATCCTCGCTCGCCACCGCCGCTAGCAACGCCACAAAGCCACCTCGACCGATCAGTTCCCCTCCGGAGCGCTCCGCGTCCAGCCATGGAGGGCGCGCACCTCTTCGCCCACACCCACGGCCACCACCACCGCAGCAAGCGCCCCACGCCGGCCGGGATCATGGACGCGGACGGGGACGGTGACGCGTCTCCCAAGGGGGCGCGGTACCGGGGCGTGCGGCGCCGGCCGTGGGGCCGGTTCGCGGCGGAGATCCGGGACCCCATGTCCAAGGAGCGGCGGTGGCTCGGCACCTTCAACACCGCCGAGGAGGCCGCCTGCGCCTACGACGTCGCCGCGCGCGCAATGCGCGGCAACAAGGCGCGCACCAACTTCCCGGTCCACGCCGCGGCGGCTGCGTGCTGGCCGTGGAGCGCCGCGCCGCAGCCGGTGGCCGGCGCGCGCACGCTCGACCCCATCTTCCTGCACAACCTCCTCATGAGCTCCTCCTACCAGGGCTGCCGCCTGCTCCACCACGCCGTCCACGGATACCCCTCTCCTGCCCGGCCTCTCCCTCCGGCGCCAGCGCCGACGCCTACCGCTCCGGCGCCCGGTGCCATGGCCGCACCCGCGGTGACGGCCCCTGCCGTCGCCTCGTCTCCCGTAGCACCACTGTCCATGGACATGGACGTTTGGGGCCGCGCCCTGCGGACCGAGCCGCCGGACGCGGGGCTGCTTCAGGACGCGCTGCACGGCTTCTACCCGAGCATGCTGCCGCGCGCCGCCGTCGACCATCCCATGGAGCTTGGCGCCGACGCCCGGGACGCCGTGGCGGCGATGAAGAAGCTGGAGAGGCACGAGGTGTCTGCCGTGGCTTTCCCTTGCGTGGGCGACGACGTCGATGAGGATGGCGAGCACCCGATGATGCCGCAGGGCCTGCTCGAGGACATTATCCGGTATCCGGCGTTCGTGGATGTCGCGGCCGCGCCGCCCGCCGCCACGCGCCGCGGGCGCCGGCGCGGCTGATGTCTCGCGCGATCGATCGTATGCATGGGGGTGGGGCATCGCTGGAGGATCTGGTGCTTTTGGCTTCACGGCTGCTTGCATGATTCCATGGTTTTATCTTGTCAATCATCTTGGCTGTTAGCTAGCTAGTAGATCGATCGATAATATGTTATCTGTGGTGGTGTGTCTGTAGTTGTTCACTTGGGAGGATTTTGTGTGCTGTGCTGCCGATTGCATGGAACCAAAGCGCTTGTTCTCGATGGATTTCACCCCCGCTCAGCACACATGCTCTATGTTTCGTTATCAGCTTATGAGATGGGGATCGATCGAATTACTTTCGCTTGTGATATTTAGTTGGAGTTTCTGGAAGCTGATGAGTTGTTCTTTTGTGTGTGCATGCGAATGGTCCGAAACGTAAAGCCTTTTGTGCTCGTTCACATTGTGAAATTTCATGGATAATGAATGATCCATAGAGGCAGGTCTTTACATGATTTTTTTCCTTTTATTTTTGCAAGCAGTATAACTCAAACGTATCAATCCAAGGGTAAATGGAGAGGTTCTTGTGCAAGGATTGCGCCGAGAGAGGCAGGGATCTGATTCAATCCTATACTAAGGTATGAATATAGTTAAAACATGTCTGATGAAACTTAGATTTTTTCATGACAACAATCCCTATGATATATTTTGACCATTATTTATATTAGAATATAATGATAGAATAATATAAGAAGTTTAAGATCATTGTCTGTGAAATGTCAAGTATTTGTCACCAAACAAAATAGGAGTAGCTATTAATCGTAATCATAAACATTTTCTTCAAGCCAATTGCCCAGTAGTTAGGGGGTGTTAGTTAGGGGGTGTTTGGCTCCCCTAGGCTAAATTTTAGCCCATGTCACATCGAATGTTTGGACACTAGGAGTATTAAATATAGACTAATTACAAAACTAATTGCACAACTCTTATGCTAAATCGCAAGATGAATCTATTAAGCCTAATTAGTTCATGATTTGACAATGTGGTGCTACAGTAACCATTCGCTAATGATGATTAAGTAGGTTTAATAGATTCGTCTCGCGATTTAGCCTAGGGGTTCTGCAATTAGTTTTGTAATTAACTCATGTTTAGTCCTTCTAATTAACATCCGAACGTCCGATGTGACAGGACTAAAGTTTAGCCCCTGGCATCCAAACACCCCCTAATGTGAAGGGAGATTTATAAATTTACTCCCTCCCTTCGAGTCGATATGCCTATAAAAAGAATGTAGGGAGTATTAAGTAGAAACTTTACCTTTCAGAGTTCAACAGCGTATCAAAGGTTTGGTGCTTGCTTGACCTGCCTATTAGACTGATCCTTAGATAGGTCAAATATTTGTCCTAAACTATAATTCTAATATGAAATAGTTTCAAATAAGGTATAAATTGAACTTTATACTATGTGCGAAGGAGTACATGTGAATTTTTCTTACATCGTATACCCATCATCCTTGAAGTAAAGATCCTGACATATGTTTAGATACTAATTAGCACGTGTCATATCAAATGTTTAGATACTAATTAGGAGTATTAAATGTAGACTATTTACAAAACCCATTGCATAAGTGGAGGCTAAACGGCGAGACGAATCTATTAAGTCTAATTAATCCATCGTTAGCAAATGTTTACTGTAGCAACACATGTCAAATCA
>NC_028450.1:29614000-29625584 GCF_000263155.2 Setaria italica | reverse complement strand
GTTGGGGGGGGGGGAGGGGATCCCCCCCTTCTCTCGGTGGTGGGGGGGGGGGGAACCTCCTCTTCCCCCTGCCGCTGGGAGGGTGGTATTGTCCCCCTCCCCCTTTTTTCGGGAAATAAAAATGAACACCCCCTTTTCCTTGGGGGGGGGGGGGGGGGGGAACTCCCTTTTCCCCATTTGGGGGGGTTTCGGGGCTTCGCATACCCAACTAAGTCCGGTAGTGGAAAGCTACTCTCCCACTTCCTATCTGTGGGAAAAGTACACCCCCTTTCCAAATTTGTGGCGTTACAATACAGTTTCATAAAATAGACTATCCAGGGGTGAAAGGGTCGTCTCGCCGCTTAGCCTCCACTTATGTAATGGGTTTTGTAAATAGTCTACGTTTAATACTCCTAATTAGTATCTAAACATTTAATGTGACGAGTGCTAAAAAATAAGTTATAGGAACCAAACACCCCCAAATTTCAAGACACAAATTTTAGGTGTTTGGAACCACTGAAGAATAATGATTTAGCAATTTTGCAGAGTGAGTTCTGTGTTCTCCCATACTCCCATCTACTTCCTGTATGCATACACCTAGGTGCCATCATATCACATGGCACAGAAATATATTGAACTTTTTTGTGATTATTTTTATAGGATGAGAGCATATGATACTACTGGTAGTACTGTAGCATCCGGAAATGCAAAAGGGGAAAAAAGAAACAAAATTCGAAAAAGTAATTCAAACGTGATGCGACAAACATACGTGCAGAGGAATTACGTAGACGTGCACTCGAGTAGTTCGCTGCACGGCTACACCTGCACCGTGTCGAATGGTGGCACGCGCCAAATCTACACCTGCACCAACCTACGCTGGCACGCTGCGCGCACTGTACCCCAGATGCATAAATGGCGCGCGACATGCACGCAGCTCTTCGTCCATCCAAGCCGTTTGATCCCACTGCTCTGCCCCTGCACTACTGCACGTCTGCACCTTCGCGGGCACACCGCGCGCACGGCAGGCAGGGAGCACGAATCGCATGCGCGCCGGCCCATCCGATCTCCGAACCCTACCCCCTGCGCCCGCAGCGGCCAGCGGCATTGCAGGGAGATTTCAATGCTTCGTGCTCGCTCCTAAACGGCCACGGCGTTACTCCTGGTCCTGGATCCCCCACTCCATCCAGCTCCAACGCGATCGCACACGGACACGGTTTGCCCTGTGCGACTGTGCTGATGTGCAGAAACCGTAGCGGACGGGCAGGATTGCAGAGCCAAGGCATGGAGGAGAGCCTAGTGCCCGGCAAGGGAGGGGGACATCTTCTGGCGCTGCCAGCAGAGTTGGCAGTGTTGGAATCGTCCTGCGTCCTCTGACCGAGAGCTAGGCCAGGCCAGGCCAGCGAGCAGCTTTCCGGGATCATACCAGTAGAATCTTTGTCCAGCCCGGATTTTCCCTGACGAACAAATTGTTAGAGCAACAACCCCCGCATGGCCGTGGACTACTTGCTACGAGTAGTTTGCAGGAGCTTTGAACGAGTATTATGCAGCGTTTTACATTGCTCGACAGTTTTGTTCCAGGCGTTGCAATGGAATTCCCTGTAGTAGCTCTTGAGGAGTAGCACTGGAACTTCTAAGGTAGAAGGCTCGAATTACTAACACTTTGGAGTAGTAGAGTTTAGGCAACGCGAATCGAGCGTAGCTAGAGCGGCCCATCGCAAAATTCTAGGAAATGAAAATACAAGATCACTGCAGGACAGATGGTGATCATATTGATGGACGGTTGAAAAAAAAAACTTCCGAGGTAAAAGGCCACGGGAGCGGTTAACAAAATCCTAACAAAATTCAGCAATCGAGTTGCAGGACAAGCCTGTTCATTCGCAGCTCACGAATATACTATACCTGTCAGAGCACTGTAGGGTGTAGAGTTTGGGAGGAGACGGAGACCTGTACTGTACAGTAGTAGTAGTGCATCTGGCGTGGCCTCCCGGTTCCAGATCTCCTGCTCTGCCTGGAATTATGGTCCTGTTTGGTACAGCTCCGCTCCTAAACTCCAGCAACTCCATCAAAAAATTCAGCCAAACACCCCAACTCCAAAACTCCATGGAGTTGCCAGCTCCATGGAGCTGTAAGGCAAATGGAGGTGGAGTTTTGGAACACCTCTTTTGCTACTCCAGAAACCACTCTTTTGAACCTCCTCATGGAGTTGGTGGATAATTACCCACCAATGCCACAAAAAACGGTTCGTTCTATTTTCCTCCGAGACTCCACGCGCTCGTCTCCACCGGTCTCCACCGCGCTAGCGCCGCCCGTCGCTCCTGCCACCGGCCGTCGTGGCCCCTCCGTCCCGCGCGCTCCGGCCTTGGAGCCCCACCGCCGGCCGCCCCCACCGCCGCCGGCCACACCCCCCGCGGCCCGCCCGAGCCCCGCCGCCGCCCGCTCTAGCCCCGCCGCCGGCCGCACCCACCGCCGCCCGCCCGAGCCCCACCGGCCGCCCCCACCGCCGCCCGCCCGAGCCACACCGCCGGCTGCACCCTCCGCCGCCCGCTCGAGCCCCGCCGCCGCCCGCACCCACCGCCGCCCGCCCCACCCCCCGCCGCCCGCACCCGCCGCCGCCCGCCCCGCCTGTTGGTGCCTTCCCCTCCTCCTCCTTCGGGTAACCAGTGGGCAATGGCAGAGAGAGGAAAAAGAAAGGAGGAAGAAAAGAGGAGGAGAGGACGACAAGTGGGATCTGAATTGGAGGCAACAATGGCAATTAACACTGAAATTGATTTTTTTTGGAGCTGAGAGTACCCATCTAGCCAAACACCCCATTTTATTTCTGGAGTTTTGGAGTGGAGCTGACTCTACCTGGAGTTTTGGAGTAGAGCAGCTCCACCCAGAGCTGGAGCCATGACAAACAGGGCTATGTATGGAAGGCAATCAGGATAGGTTCTATCCAAACCGTAGGATTGTTATCCCAACCTGAATTCGAAATGCGCACCGTGCTCGTGTTCAGATGTGCAAAGATTATGTCCCATTCGTATGACCACTTTATGTCACACCGTATCCTGTACATATAGTGTCCGCATGAGGGGGAGCAGGGGATAAGGATTGTGTACATAACATGTCCAGAATCTCTCTCCCCTTCACGGTAAATATCAATCTACCTAATTTTGAATTCATTTGAAAACCAAGAGCTTTCTCTCCCCCATCCCTCTCTCCTCTCTCAGATCTGGATATGAGGTGCGCAGTTGCCGGACTGAGGAACACTGGCGGTGGCGGGGGGCACGGCCAGGTCGTGGCTGCCGTTGTTGTAATCGAGGTGGCAAGGTGCGGGGGCGATGGGGCGCGGGCCGCCGCTGGTCGACGCGGCGCAATGCTAGGTCACCGGATCCGAGCGCGTGAGTGTCCGGCCGCTAGGAGCTAGAGGCTGCTGGCACCACAGCTGACACGAGCGCAGGGGCCGGCCATCCACTGGAGGCCCGCAACAGAGCCCACTGGCCGAGCAGCTGCGCGCCACCCCGCCAAGCTCCACGCAGGGGATTGGCGTAGGCTTGGCCAATGGTGACCGGCCGCAGCAGCGTGGGCCACGAGCGCCCCCGACCTCGCCCTGGCAGTGGCATCAGGCATCCAGGACGGCACCTAGCGGCGCACAGACCACCGGCGGCCGGATCTTGCGGCGGCGGGCGTGAGGGACCTGGATCCGGCGGCGCGCGTCGGCGGCGACACTACCTGGCACCGGCACGGCCAGGATAAAGGCGTGGACTTGCGAGCAGCAGCTCCAGCGCTCGTGCCCACGGCTTCTTGCGCCCCGGTCGGGTAGCCGTCGCCACGCTCCATCGCGGCCCCGCGTCCACGGCGACCCGTTGGCTTCCTTCCGCCTACGTTGTTCCGCCCGCGCAGGACCATGCTCCCGACACCGGCATGGGCGAGTGACGCGACGAGGGTCGTGGCAAGCCCGAACTTGGCCGGCACCAGGGGTACTCCTCGCGCGACGGCCTGAGCTCCACACGACACAGGTCCCCCACCGCCGAGGTGTCGCGGAGCCAGGCTGCGTCGAGTCCGCCATGGTGCAGGTCCGCCGCCGCAGCGTGAAGCCGGGTGCGGCACGCGCGCTCAAGGCCACATCGTACACGGCGCATCATGCGAGGCGAGCGCGGGGGTGCAGCTGCACTGCCCCTTGCGTTGCACGGCGGCACGTGGCCCCAGGCGACCTGCCTGACGCGGTGGTGGGCCACAACCAGCGCAGCCAGTGAGCACGTGCGGTTACCAGAGGCATGCCGCAACCCGGAGCTGTTCTTAGTTTCTTTTTTTCCTTCCTTTTTCTTCGCTTAGCGAAGATAGCTGGTTTTTCCTTTTAATGTGGTCGATTATTGTTTTTCATTTTCTCTCTCTTTTTCTGCCTCTTGCTGCTTTTTGTTTCTCTTTTTTATTCCGATCGAATCATGTGTGTTCTTTTTTCCCTTCGTGCTATACAGATTCAAGAGATTTGGGACGGTGGTGATGTAGCAGTACCTACGTGTTCTTATGTTCATGCGCTTATCGTGTTCGTCTACTGTTCATTTTCATCTGTTGTTCATCAAATGTATTCTTCTACCGTCCATCAAAAAATAATGTACATATGGTGTACATAGGTGAAAGTTTTGTTGCACTTCTAGTGTACTCTAAACAGGATGGTTAGGGCATATGCAGTACACACCATGTATGTGCGTAACCTTGTATGTGAATGGAGTTTCAATAGGATCGTAAATAGGTTAAAAAGGATAATTCATGTAAAATATTATTATATGTCATGTGCAACGGTTACTTTTTAAACTAGTTGCCAGACAGGAACAGAGCATCACGTGTGGTGTGAGGTTAAGAAATTGGCCACTTGCTTTTAGAAAATATGGACACATGCATCCAAAGATGTACTTTTGTCCTTTGCACCGGTACTCGATGTTACTTTATGTCATATCAATTTTATAAGATTTTTTTCTCAGGGTCATATACATTGAAAAAAATCAAAGACACCTGAAATACAGTTGAATGAGATAATAAAACACGCGGACTGATGCAAGATGGAGGGCTAGGTGCCGCCAGCACAAAAAGGCATTTCTCCTCTGTCTGCATTGCCGGCGGCAAAAATCCTCCGCCATGATTCGGGGCATCAAATTCCGCTGCTGCTGCCTCCGTCCCTGCTTCCCTGCCCGATCCTCCGTACACGACCGACGTGATTTCTGTTCATCAGTCCAAGCATGCGTTGCACGAACTGACCTTTCACTATTCTAGCATTCTGAGATTTGGCCGGCGACGCTGGATATGCTCCGGACAGACGGCCGGCACGGGAAGGCGGCCGGGCGCGCACGTCGTCGGGACGGAGGAGGGACGTGCGCCCGGGCCTCCGGTGGCGGCGGTGGCCTCGCTCTCCTGCCTCAGTCCTGTTCCCGGGCCGGCGCGCGCGGAGGGAAGGGCCGATGGGGGTTTTGGCTGTACCGTGTACGTGCGGTGCGGGGCCCGGCCGGCCGGCCGGGAAGCTGCATGCCCTTCTCGATCACGTCAGAAGTCAGAACGCGCATGCCCTTTTACGTCCGCGTACGGCGGGAGACAGGAAAAGACGTGCACTGCCCGTGCCGCCCACGCACGCGCTGAGGAGTGAGGGCTGAGGTGCAGGTGCAGCACTGCTGCATCGCATGCTTTGCGGTTGCCGGTTGCGGGCGGCAGGCACGCGGGGTCGTCTGCCGTCGGGGTCTCGCTGGGAAGAAGAGGTCACAAAGCTGTGCTACACTACACACGAATAGGCTGCTCGCCGTGGCTAATCTTTAGCGTAGCGCTTGAGGCCTGCCTGTTGTTTGATTTTCATGATTTGTGATGGCCATCGACTGGACTGTGGAAGCTTTTGGTGTCGTCGTTACTTCCTCACGGACGGGTAGAAAACTTGGCTGCCCGGAACAGCCTAGCGTCTTGTCTGGAACTGCACTCGCTGTTCACGTTGGCGTTGGGGTAAGGTGGATCGGAGCGGAGCAGCCGGGCAGGCTGCACAACTGAACTTTTCACCGACAAAGCCTTAACTCCCACAGAACTTTTCACATCGCCGCCGCCATCAGACGCACTCCGTCCGAGCCGGCCGATCGACGGGGAGAGGCGCGCGGAGACACGGGGACGCCTGCTGCCTGTCCCATCGCCTGCCCTTCCCCTTTCCCGAAACACTGTTGACCCAACCGTAGCCGGCCGGCCGTAGGTTTGTTTTTTTTTTCTAACCCGGCGGCCGGCCGGCGATCGGCACCGGCAGCGGATTCGGCTGCTGGCCACTTTTCCGCCGGGCACCAACTCCGTAGTCCGCGCCGCGGCCCGCAGGGGACAAGAAATTTATCGCCCGCGGCTGCCTGCGCAGTGCGCACGCTTCTTCTGGCTAGCCGTGCACGCGGGAGGGACGGAATGAGAATGAGATGGACGCCGGATCGAGGCGCGCACCGGCAGCGGCAGTGGCTTGAGCCGACAGCGCCGGTCGCATCGGGTTTCTGCCTTTCCGGTTGGGAGTTTTGACATTTCGCTCTTCAAACGGGTTCAGCTGGTAGAAGAAGAGAGAGAGAGAGGAAAAGAGAAAAAAAAATGCATTGGTCCACTTGTCAAGGTAAGATATTGGGTAGTACAAATTATATGGGGAATGCATAATGGGGCCAGATATAACGGGACTGTTGAAGATGCTCAAAGCATTTATATATGGTAGTAGCTTAATTCCTTTGGTTACAAATTAAATGGCGATTATGAAGTACTACAAAATGCAAAATTAGGCATCCCATACTCATAAAAGGCGGCGTTTCTGTACCACAAGATTTTTATCAGTGAGTTAACTGACTCCAAAGAAAAACATACTGAACTAAGCATTGAACATCCACCGTATGGTCTTTCAAAAAGGCGGAATGGCCATTTCCGTTCATCAACAATCGCCGGAGGCTCAATTTAACTATCAAAGTAGCCGTTTTAATCCTCAAATTTTTATTTTGGGGAATAATCTCATTCCTCATCCTACGTCACATGCCACGTGTCAAACCTCGTCAGCAAAGTATCCACTTAGCTGATTCAGCAAACGTGTGAGTTGACCCTTTTGCCATCCTCATTTCTCCCATCTAGAACACATGTATGTTCTTTATTGCCCCCTCGTTTCTCTCATTTCAAGGTATGTTCTTCGACTCTTCAAGCAATTGTTCAAGCTGTCCAAATTGATGTGAAAATTGAAAAAATAGCACAATCATGATACAAATCGATCCCATAAACACTCAATTTCAGAAAAGCTGCAAGCCCAAAATGAAACCCGATGACAATTTGTTGACGAGGCATGACATGTGGCTGGCATGCTACGAATGACGAGGGACAGGACTGAGCCCAAAATAAAAGTTTTGAGGACTAAAACGGTCAGCCTTATAAGGGATAAAAATTAAAAATAGCTATTACGCTTTTAAAAAAAAGAACATACTCTCCGTTCTGTAATACAAGACATCAAAACGTTTAAAATTTGTCACTACTGGACACTCAACATTCGTCCTTAGGCTCAGTACTGGTTGCATTTTGGCGCGGTACTAATGTGAGCATTAGCACCGAGCCTAACGGCCAGTCCCGAGGAGCCTCCCGTGACCCCTTTAGTACCGGGTGGAGGCTTCACCCCGTACTAAAGGTCACTCATTAGTACTAGTTGAAGTCTCCAACTAGTACTAATGTGCCTGAGAGTCTTTAATACCAGGTGAAGGCTTCACTCAGTACTAAACAGTGACCTTTAGTTTAGTACCGGGTGAAGCCTGCATCCGGTACTAAAAGCGTAGCCTTATCCTCTACCCTCCCCGTGCAAACCTTATCCGCACCGGCCCCCTCCCTCCCCCTCCTCCTCCCCCTCCCCTCTCCTCCTCTATCAGCATCGGCCCTCTCCCTCCCTCCCCGGCCTCCCCTCTCCTCCCCCCTCCGCTCGCCCCTCACCTTGTGCCTGAGGCGAGGCGCAGCGGCGGGGCCAGGCGTGGCCACAACTAGCGGGATCGGCGCAACAGGGTGGCGGCGGCGACGATGACGAGATCAGAGAGCGGCGGTGGCAACGGAGGGGCCGCGGCTAGTGGGCTCGGCGCGACTGGATGGAGCGGCGGTGAGACACGGGCGCGCCGGTGGCCGAGCGGATGGAGCGGCGGTGGCGGGGTGTGGCTCGAGCGGTCGGGCCAGCGGGGTGCAGCTCGGGCTCAGGCGGGTGCAGCTCGGGCTCACGCTCGAACGATCAAGCCAACGGGGTGTGACTCGGGCCGGTGGAATTTATTTTTTTTATTTTTTAATACCCCTTTAGTACCTGTTATTTAACCCGGTACTAAAGGCCTCCCTTTAGTAGCGAAATAGCAATATCGATTGCACAATGGTACTAAAGGTTATTGCTACTTGGTACTAAAGGTGGTTAGGAACCAGTACTGAAGGCGCTTTCCACGGCAATGTGTCCTCAAATACAAGGTGTTATAAACATATTTGGAAGATTGCTTTTTTTTTTAAATTGACAAGAGACGTGACTAATTGGTGAATTATTACTTAAATTAACTTTTATTATCTACAATTGCCATTAACTAGGGTATATTCGTCTAGAACGGAGAGAGTATATTATATACATTTGCAATTTCATCTCCATGCGGACCCAAAATAAAATCCACACCCAAGTCAGATTTCATGCCTCGCACGCGATCATGCTCAGCTCATTCGCGCAACCGATTCATCATGTAAGCATGCAGCGCGCTAACCGGCCAAAACAATTCATTTTGCGGTCGATGTAACGCTTCTGACCAAAAGCATTCTCGAAGATTTAAAAAACGGAAAAATGAAAATACAGGAGCTCGATCCCAACACCGCAACACGCCTGTAGGAAACCGAGAACATGCATGATGAGCCATGTCGAAATCCACCGAGAACAAGCTAGCTTTGATTCCATGCAATCACCAACACAAATCCTTCCTAGTTGAACAATTACAGATCACACACCACCACGCACCCACGCACGCCATGTCGATCTACTAGCTCGCTAGCAAAACCTAAGATGAGTAGTAGATGATTGATTAGGCAGCCGCCGCCATGGAATCAAGCAAGCAATCGTCCCCAAAAGCACCAAATCCTCCATTTCATGCTCCCCTCGGCCACACCCGCGCCATGACGCCATCCATGCACGCATGCATGGACGCAACGCGCGTGCGCCGGAGCCATCAGCCCCAGCGGCCGCGGCGCGTGGGGGCGGACGGCGCGGCCACGACCTCCATGAACGCCGGGTACTGGATCACGTCGCCGAGCAGACCCTGCGGCATCATCGGGTACTCGCCGCCCTCCTCGCCGTCGATGTCGACGAACGCGTCGTACCTCTCCTGCTTTACCGGCACATCTGCGGCGGCCGCCCTGGCGTCGGCGCCGGAAGCGGAAAGGCTGCGGCTGGCGCCGCCGCGCGGGCGAGTGCCAGCAGGGTAGAAGCCGTGCAGCGCGTCCTGCAGCAGCCCGGCGTCCGCGGGCTCGCCCCGCATGAGGCCGGCCCAGTCGTCGACGTCCTCGTCGTCCAGATCACTGGGAGGCGGGGCGACAGGGGACGGCGCTGGTATGGCCGCGGCGACCGGCGCCGGCGGCTTGGAGGGCGCGGAGGAGTTGACGACGTGGCCGTGGCCCGCTTGGTGGAGGAGGCGGAAGCCGTGGTGGGAGGAGCTCATGATGAGGTTGTGCAGGAGGAAGGGGTTGAGCGTGTGCGCCGGCTGCGGCGGCGCGCCCCACGGCCAGAACCCCGCGGCGGCGTGCACGGGGAAGTTTGTCCGCGCCTTGCTGCCGCGCATAGCGCGCGCGGCAACGTCGTAGGCGCAAGCCGCCTGCTCGGCGGTGTCGAAGGTGCCGAGCCACCGCCGCTCCCTGGACGCGGGGTCGCGGATCTCCGCCGCGAAACGGCCCCACGGCCGGCGCCGCACGCCGCGGTACCGCGCCCCCTTGTGGAGCGCGTCGCAGTCGCCGTCCTCCTCCTTGAAGGCGGCCGGAGAGGGGCGCTTGCTTCGGTGGAGGTGAGCGTGGGCGTAGAGGTGCGCGTTGGTCGCGTCCTCCATGGCCGGACGCGGAGCGCTGCGCAAGCGAACTGGTCGGTCGGGACTCGGGGTAGCTCGGTGGCGTTGCGGCTGCTGGCCGAGTGAGGAGTATGTTTGGGGAACTGGGTATCGGTGTGGAGTGCGTGCGCTACTTATAGAGGGGAAGCTAGAGAGGCGCGGCTGCTCAAGTGCTCATGCACCGAGACGGTGGCATGGTCCATTGCCACGGGGCCTGGGGCGGGTGGCGCCTGTGCTTATGCTGTGGTGAAGGCCCCGTTTGGATCCAGTTGTGGATTTTGAAAATCTAGATTTTAGATGGATTTTCAGAATCTAGATTCTAAGTAAAATCTGGACGGTGTTGTTTGGATCATAAATTCCAAAATCTGATTGTATAGTAGATGTCTTTTATGCCCTTGCTACCCAAAAGAGTGAACAATGGCAGATTGGATAATTATCTAGAAGGTTGCTGGGCAAAATGGTAAAATATGCATGCAAAATCTGGTAGAATCAACTTTTGAGCAGCTCCTAGGATTCTCAAAATCCAAAATCTAGATTGTAGAATCTGGATTAGAATCTGTCATGTTTGGAGGGCAATCCAGATTCTGGATTTTGGATTTTGAGAATCTGATGTTCTCCGGGGCCAAAGTGATGGTTATTCAACATTGTCCGCAAAACGCACCCGCGATGGCTAACATGAGCTGCTCTCTATAATGCCTACCCCACCATCCCACGAAAACTATTTATTTAGAAAATTTTAGACAAGATAATAGCAATGCTAAAAGTTCAAAGTATCCTAATAATAACTCTTCTTAATAGGATGGATTACCGAGTAGAATTAATTATGCAGGCACGCTTGCAATAATTGTCGGACCTATTAGCCTTCCTTATTTAGTGAATTTGACTCGGGCATCGATTGTGGAAGTAAGTGATCGTTTCGTTAACTGAATCAAAAGTTATTATGAGAGCTTTTGTTGGATTGTCTGAAGGTTATAGGAATACTCTTTGGGCCTATTTGGATACCCTGTGTTAAAGTTTAACTAGTTTTAAAGTTTTAACACTCTCAAATGGAGTGCTAAAGTTTAACACATTAGATGTTTGGATGGTGTGTTAAACTTTAACACCTTTAGTGGAAAATGACTACATTACCCCCTCATTTATGGCCGGCGGAGAGAGAAGGAGGAGAGAAAAGGGGGCAATGGTGGAAAAAAGTCGAGAGGGGGATATTTTTAACAAGTTTAACAACTTTTAACACCCCCTCGAGGTGTTTATGAAATTGTGAGTGTTAAACTTTTAACACATCCCTTTTAACACATGTGTTTGGGAGGTAATGTGATAAAAATGTGTTAAAAGTAGAGTGTTAAACTTTAACACTTCCTGTCAAACTAGATGGAGGGAGTAGGTGTCATTGCCACCTCAGCTTGTATACAGCACAAACGGCCACTGCTTCAACAGTTTATCTTTAAGCCACTCACCTGTGGGTCCCGCGTTCCAATTTATTTTACTTTCCTCATCCTCTCCGTCTCATCCAGAAACATTGCCGCCGGGCTGCTCCGCCTCTGCGCCCACGGTCGTCTCGCGGC